>NW_028261383.1:90898494-91160994 GCF_051295495.1 Thamnophis sirtalis | reverse complement strand
ATAGTGGATTATATTATCATCACGCTCAAACGGACATTCAACTTGTTTCCATGTTATGAATTCTCCTACTTGTTTAGCCAGTTCCAAGAATTTCTGTATCAATTTTAAAAAGAAATGTTTAGATCAAAGAAAATAATATTCCAGAAAAATTAGGACTGAGTCTCCAGAATAATCCAATATTAATCTGATAACATGTCTGCAAAAAATCAGAGTATGTGATCCCTGTGAAGCTTTTCTATATTTCTGTAATGTGGAATGGATAAAATACTTTAATCTGGAATTCAACAGCTTATGTGCTTTACATAAATTTGCTGCAAGACTATTTTGGCAGCCTTCTAAAATTAGGCATCTCACTAATTAAGATGAAGTACTTATACAATATATGAATATAGCTAAGTATTGACATAATTATAATAATACATCATTAATTCCAAATCAGATCCCTTCTTTAACTTCTTTACTATTACCTCTTACTTGACAGTAAAGGCTAAATTCTTGGTAAAGACTAAGTAAATATATGAAAAAATATCAAGTTATAAATATAGTGATGAAAATTCATTCATCAATATAAGACATAAACAGTAATAATAACTGAAATTCACCACTAATAATCTATTTGAATAATTATTATCATACATATTAATTAGATGGATTATTTTTAAATACTCATTGGTATTAATAAATAACCATAAACCAAAGAATAATATATTCATCTGACATTTTTAACCTGATTAGGCTTATTGTTTTAACACAATCCTTGGACTTTAGAGTAGTTTTGGTAGTGAATACTGATGCAAAGCTTTATTCCAAGGGTACTTCATTCAGTTTGAATTTGTAAAACATTATTTAAAAATTAAATACTGATATTGTAGATGTATAACATATGCAGGAGCATAAACTGTCAATTATGTGTACTATTCTCACTTGGCTTCTGCAAACAAAATTGTCCCTTAAGACTTGGGTTTCTGCCCCTGGGTGGTTTTTTTTGGGGGGGAGGGGGGAGATGTTTCCCAGTTCTGCATTAGCTGCCACAGCAGCTAATTTCCATTCCAACTGCTCTGCAGGGTAGCTACTGCTGCTTCCCAGGTCATAATCCTCCCCAAAATACCTCATTTTCTTAAGTGATAAGATGGAAGACACAATTTGCTATGATTCTCCTTCCCTGCAAAATTCTGCTGGAAGAAAGCAGGCCCTGTTTGATACCCAGAGCAGGAAAGGGTGATAACAGAAAAATAGTTGCGGAGAAGAAGGGGAGCTAAAGAATCCTATAAGGAGAAAAATATAACTTTGTAGGCAAAGTAAATATCGATGTTTCTGACTACATCCTCTTCTATCACCTGAACAGGTCCCTTTGATCTTCAGGGGATGTTTTTTTTAAAGATGGGGAAAGGAGCTGAGAAAATTCTCTTGTGTAGCTAACTGGTGTGCAGGCCCTGTACACATGGAATGCATTTGTGGTTTGAAAAAAATATATCTTGAAACAAGATTGCAAGAATCTCTTTTTATATAGAAACAAAAGCTCCATGGTATAGGAAACATTTGCTGGGATAAATAATACTTGCTGTGCTTACTTCAAAGTTGACATGCCCATTTGGAAGGCGGTTTGCACATCCCTCATTCAAAAAATAAATATCTTTGATCAGTAGGCTGAAGAAGGGGATCACAATCTGTGAAGAGAATGGCATAACAATTGTCTCTGGCTGTTTTATTATTGATGCACAAAAAACAACTCACACAAAGTAAAGAGATTAACTTTTCAATTCTAATGAACAAACAGTAATGTGAGCCAGGCCTAATGGTTCCATGAAATATCTGCAGGGCTGAACTAATCTTCCCTGGACACACAAAGGCAAAGGACACAAACATAGGTACAATAATTCCACAAAGACTAAATACATTGCAGGTGTTTGACTGATTAGGTATTATTGTTTAACAGGTTAATATTTAATGGGTAAATAAGATCATTTTATGCAAAGGAAAATTTTAATGTGAATTTAGTAAATATCAACAAACTATAGAGGGATCTACAAAGCCATGTAAACATTGACAATTAATCCCCTTTAGCAAACATATGGAACAGATATTTGTGGCAAAAACCTGTGATGCACGCAGCAGACATTCCCACATATGAATAAAATATGTTCAGTTATGTTGTAACACTGGCACCCATGGATAAAATGCTTTTTATACAGAGCTTGATTTTGTTATGGATCAACACCAATGAAATCAAGTGAAACAGCATGGGTTTACTTTAGCTATATTATCCTTTACATGTATAGTTTCATTTTGAATTTGGAACTTTTCTAACTATAACTAATTCTGTATAATTTGGAGTGGATAAGCTCATGTAGAAACCAGTGCAAAGATGTAGTCCAACACCCAACTCATTTTGAATACAAGATAATTCATTATAGAAAAAGCCATTTTCTCGGATTAGCCTGAAGAGGTACAATTGTCCGTCCGTCCTACCTACCTACCTACCTACCTACCTACCTACCTACCTACCTACCTACCTACCTACCTTCCTTCCTTCCTTCCTTCCTTCCCTTTCCATCCATCTTAGATTGATATCCATTTATTTTTGCAATTTAAGGCAGTGTATATAATATTCCCTTCTATTTCCCTAATAATAGCCCTGTGAGGTAGGTTGGTTCAAGAGAGAGTAAGAGTCTGAAAGTCACCATCTGGTTTCTATGCCTTTAGGAAACAGAGCTCACAGTCCCTTGGTTTCTAATCTAGAGCCTTAGAAAATACAATTGCATGTATTCTATGTGTGGTTATGTGTCTATACACAAGCACACACACAGAGAGTAGCAATATTTATCAGCTTAATCTGAAGAAGTATGCTGCAGATAAGGAAAAGAAAAAGAGGGAGAGAAAGGAAGAGGGAGAGAGGCAATCTTAGATTTGCTTAATATGAAATTCTGAGATCAGAAACCATTGCTCAGACAAATGGTTTTCCTATCTATGCTAGGGAAGAGGGAGGAATCATTCACATTGTCCTGCAATGAAATCAGCTATTCTTGAAGATGAGAAACTGAAGGTACAATGTTCTTCTCCCAAGTTTGCTTTATCAGCAATGCCAGTGACTGGTGATAAAAACTGGAATGCTGTCAATCAAATCTCCAGAGCCCATAGATACCAATAAACAAGTCAATCATTTGGATACATCTTCAAGTTATTTGTGATTGTTTCTCTACACTGTACCTGAAAGAGAAACAAGTAATTTGCTTTCTTTGGGATGTACATAATAAATACATCATTCAGTTTCTCTTCCTATTATACTCTGCTAGTAAAAGTTCAGCCTTAAAATTCTGTAAAAGAGAAAATGAAATACATTATCACAAACTGCAGAGCAATGACAGGACACAAGTATCCATTCTACAACTATACACTTGCTAATTACTGCATGGGTAACAATTAGCTGCAAGGAAGTCCTATATAAAACCTAAACAGCAGCCCGTGAAAAAGCTATAAGAGAATTCCATTGACAATATTTTGGACTCTTTTACAGATCAATCTGTGTGTGTGTGGCCTCTGTGCTTAGTGGCCAATGCAAATATTACCCTGAACCAAAGTTCACAGAGCATCTAATGGAAATTTCACACCACAGAAGGCTGACTCAGCTCCCTAAAATATTGGGACATTAAACAGATTTCAAAGTTGACTCTGATGGGGCAAAACTGTGGTGGAAATGCCTAATGAAATATTATGGAAGTTGGCCTTCCTGTTTTTCTCTCTTAACATCAAAGAAGCAGGTGTGAAAATCTGCTGGTGCACCATTTCTATTCATCTGTGTTAAAGAGGTTTTTAGAGAATAGGAAGAAAGTATGTAGGAAGCACAAAAGGCTAAACCCTACAATGACTGTATTATAAGACTGATTTTGGATCCTTTATTTACCAAAAGTTACAGTAATGCATATCTGTCATCTTCCAATAAGATGTCGAACTACTCTGCATGGACTCAGTAAGTTTCTGAGCTCAATTCAGATTAGAGCTATAAGGTTCAAGACCAAAACATCTACTGAATTGCTGTTTCCTGCATGAGCCCATCCATCCATCGTGACCTTTTTGTGACTCTAAAATCATGTGAAATAAGAGATATTTTTTTCCAGCAGCAGGAAAGAATAGATTCCTTGTTTTATAAAACTCTGAGAAAGAAAAAAAGGCATAATGTTCACATCCCACCATTCCCTTCTCATTGCACTTTATTTTGGTGCTTTCCTTTCCTTTCACTTTCCCTCTCTTTGTCTGTTGATTGACCGATGACTTCAGAAGACTGAAATAATGCTTGAGATTATATTTTCACTGATTGAAAGTATAAATCTGATTTTCTCAAACATCAAATTACACTTTCAATGAAGCCCCTTGTATCTGTGTGCCCAGGGTAACCGGATCACCCCACGCAAGCAGCTCTAGCTATTTACCCTTAATTAGTTTCCCCGGCAAAATGTTGCTATTTCTCTCAGTTTTTAATATGCTAATTCAACCATTTTTAATTGACAGGAGTTTGGATTTTATTTCTGTCACACTGAGTTCATCTCTCTCCATGCTGCCCTTTATTGCTTCTTTTTTTCATACGCTGGTTATATAAATTCCTACTGCTTTTTAACTGTCTCATATCCAATGTATGTTGATATAAATGGTAAAAATAACAAAATTAAATAATTTCAGGTAAAACTGTAAAGGGATGGATGCCAACCTCCAAAAAAGCATTGATGGCCAAGATTCTATGACATCATTTTGGCTTTCCTATTTAGCTTCCTTTATTCTCAGTACACCAAATTAAATTCATCAGGCATTTGCTTCTTGATAATACTCCTTTAGAATGCAATGGATGTGAATGGCACATACTTGAATGTGTTGAAGATTTGCAAGGCAAATAAGATTGTCAATTAAAGTGTTAAGATATTCATCTCTTTAATTTGCCTAAAATAATTCACTTCATGATATTATATATGCCTAAATTGAAACAGCAGATTGTCTCTTGCACTCTCTTTATCTTTATCCATACAGATCTTGCTTCCGGCAGTTCACAAATCCAAGCTTCTAGGCTGACAATTTTTAACTTTTTTAAAAAAATTAGCCATTGTCTAACATAGGAAATGTAGAAAAATATTATGTTTTCTTTATTCAAGTGATAAAGAAACCAACCAACAACTCTAAGCATCCTATTTTATACATACCCTTCAAAAGACAAGAATGGAATTTGCTTATAGGATCAGCAATATTGTCCTTAAATAAGTAATCATAAGATTTTATTACATTTTTCCCAGCATGAATAAAGATATTGTCTACTGCATCCTTCTAAGAGGTAATAATATTTTAGAAAGGGGTAAAACATCTGCTTCCAGATGTTATTAGATTCCAAATTTCATCTTCCCACTGCAGCATGTTAAATATTGAGGGATGTTGGAAACTATACACTTGGTTCACCCATAGTAATCATATAATTTAATTCATTTTTACTTAGAATGATATATGAACCTAACTATTATGGTTTAATTGTATCTACTTAGGAAATATTTCTAAATAAATCATCACATGAATACAGTTTTCTTGGGAAGGTATTATTTGTTTTTATCTTATCCTTATTATTTTTTATAAATAATTCAAGATGGCAAACATACCTGATACTCTTTCTTCCTCCTATTTTTCTTACACCAGCAACCCTGTGAGGCAAGTTGGGCTAAAAGAGACCGAGTGGCCCAAAGTCACCCAGCTGGCTTTCATAGGTAAGGCACAGTCTGCTGGTTTCCAGCCTGGTACTGTAACCACTAGCCCAAACTAGCAAATTTGGGATAATCACAAAGGCACAAGCAGTGCTGTTTTTAGTTATGTGACAATCTTGTAATTCTGCATGTATGACATCCCCACAGCTTTTCTTTATGGAAGGCAAAATACTGGTTTACACAATGTGTAGTTAGACTGCAAGGCTAAAATTGGATGTATCCAAGTAGAAGCCCATGTTTTATCACAAGCAGCTGTCTTTCAGCCTCACTCACTTCACTTTATCTAGGCTTTCTCCTCCAGGACACTAACCCGGTTACCACGTATGCAGTGGCAAAGTTCTGTGCTGCTGCAATGTCCATAAGAAAAAAATTGGCTACAGTATAGTACCATCTTGTACCAATTATCTGGACATACCTTTAACAATCTTTGGACCATAATGTTATTATCCACTTTTAATGTAAATACTTTTAATTACATTTTAATGTTAGTATTTTTAATATAGTGTAAAGACAAATGTACATTGCTGGTCTTTGACCGTAATAAAGATCTTACTTACTTACTTACTTACTTTATGGAAGGAGAAATACTGTTTTACACAATGTGTAGTTAGACTGCAAGGCTAAAATTGGATGTATCCAAGTAGAAGACCATGTTTTATCACCAGCAGCTGTCTTTCAGCCTCACTCACTTCACAGGACAAGGATAAAATCCTGGAGGTGGCATGTAAAACGTTTACAGTTATAATAAGAATGTTACCTTTTCCCTGTTGCTGTGTGCTGTTAGGGACCGATGAGCAGCTCCCCTTAAGGCAGTCCTGTAGTTGTAAAAATTGCCAGTAGGATCCATCTGGTGCTGAAATAAGAGGGAGTGGTGGTGTGTGAAGAGAGAAGGGCCATGTGTAAGTTCTCGAGTCAGATAAAAGCTGGTATTATCTTTCCATCACAAAGTTTATATAACTTGATAAAAAGACTACGTCACACAAGTGAATTGAGAAGATGACTTGATTTCCCCCCCTGCAGATCAGTCACTTTCTGTTATAGCAATAGCAGTAGACTTATATACCGCTTCATAGGCCTTTCAGGCCTCTCTAAGCGGTTTACAGAGAGTCAGCATATTGCCCCCAACAATCTGGGTCCTCATTTTACCCACCTCGGAAGGATGGAAGGCTGAGTCAACCCTGAGCCGGTGAGATTTGAACCGCTGACCTGCTGATCTAGCAGTAGCCTGCAGTGCTGCATTTAACCACTGCGCCACCTTGGCTCTTATCTCCTTTTATTCTCCCTCTTTATGTTTTTATGGAATAAATTCCTAAGGATGCATATAATACGCTTCCTAATGTTAATTTTTTGGGGTATGTGGCTTGTTCCTACTTTATTTGTGATTGTATCTGGATTGAAATGAATTTACTCTTCTGTGAGAACTTTTCCATTCTGGGATATCTGGGTGAAGAATCTGACATGGTATGAGAATTCCATTTAATCATGTGACCCTCGATTATGAACATTCAAGTCTCAACAAACATACAACTCTCAATGTATTACCTCAAGAATAAAAAACTTGGCTGTTTTCACTTTTGACCAGGTCTTCTTTAGCCTAGATACTGGACTCATATTCATTCCAGCTGGAGGGAAAGAAGATGACCAATGGAGGAGAACATTAAGAAACAGAATAATTGTTGAATACCCTTAAAGCGATACAGAAGTGACATGGGCACACTTACAGATGATTGCCATCAGTGAATTAAAGTTCCCTATGTTAAAGCACTCCCGGGCGACATCAATGAAGAATTCAATGACTTGTGCCCTCTGCTTCTTTTTGGCAGGCTGTAAATAAACAAGCAGATGAAAATGTAAAAAAAAATATGATTAAAATGTCATCACTCCATCAATAGGAAATGTCTTATTTTTTTACTGCTCAATCCAATGGTTTAGCATGTTGGATAATCTCATTCAAATCACTTTGATTATTGACATTCACTCCTGGTAGCTCTAGGAATCAAAATTCCAATTAGACAGTGACTGAAGTCTAGTATACCTTTAAAAAATAAGTCTTCACTGCTGATCTGACAAACGTATACACAAAAGACAATTAATTCCAGAAATATCCTGTCTAGCAAATTATCAGCGCAATGACAACTGTTATAATTTTTTCCCAGGGTTTAATTAATTAGATAGGCAGTAAAGGCATCCTCAATGTCTGTCTTAGTTCTGTAGACCACAAATAAGTTCATTTTTTCTCCACTGCCTATGTTAGATGGGGACTCTATTTCACCATTAAAGAGTGGGAGTCTTCCTGGACTCAATGAGCAGATGGGAGCTGTAATCAGGAAGGCCTTTCCATAGCTTCATTTGATACATCTGTTGTTTATTTGTTAGATCAGGGATTCTTCAGATAATACTTGTATCCTGGTCACCTCATTGCTTGTCTACTGCAATATGCTGTACAGGGAGTCACCCTTGAAGTTTCAGCTGGTCCAGAATGGGAAAATAATGAGCATGCTTTGGTATACCCATGTAACACCTATACCTTGGTTGCCATCCTGCTTCAGGGTGCCATTCAAGGTGCTTATTGTTTCCTTATAAAGCCCCAAAAGGCATACAGTAGATATCACTTGTCTCCCATAGTATCTGCCTGGCCAATTTGTCAATTAAACAATGCCTTCTATTGGGATCCTGGAAATGTGCCTTCTTTGGAGAACAAAAAACATGACCTTGATGGATGGAGGGAAGATCTGTTATCAGGGCAACAAGCAGATAAAGATTGGAGAAACTCAGATTAGTGGGGAAGCAGCTGAAAGCATCTCAGGCATCCCCCAACTTCACTCGAAGATAATAGAGAAAAATTTCAATACCCAATCTTAATAAAATCAGTTTTTGGCACCCCTAGAGTCTTGGTCTACCTTGTAAGGCTGATCCTTTCTCCCTAGCAGCATCTGCTGTCTAGATTGAGTTTCTCCTTGATTTCACCCTGCTGATGTTTTGAAGGACCTTGAAAACCTGGGTTTTCACCCAGGCCTTTGGCAAGTATGAGTGTCAACCCTCCTTTGGACTATGTGAGATTCTTTCATTCCCATCCAGTTTTCCCTCATTCTTCCCATCTTCATTCTTCATTGTTGTCTATCACTTCATTTTTTCTTGTTTTTAATGTTTTTTTAAATTTGTAACCACCCATGGTCACTGAGAGTTGGGAGCATCTAAATTTAAATAATATTTATAGTAATAAGAGCCGAAGAGTCACATAGGTTGGATTTATATCTTAAATAAATTTAATCTTAAAATCACATTTATTTTTTGTGACCTAGATCTGTTCCTTTCTTTGCCTTGGGATAACCTTCTTTGTGGAGTATGAACTCCAAGAATGCCACTCAATAGCCAAGTTTGATCGTGACCCGACAAATGCACGCACGACTAAACCGCACCGACAAAACCGTGGCAAGAAAACCGTGATGTCATAAACGCACCCACAACAATGCGCCAACAAAACCGCACCCACAAAAGTGCGATTTAAGGTAAGGGTTAGGGTTAGGTTCAGGGTTAGGTTTAGGGTTAGGATTAGAGTTAGGGTTATTAGGTTGTTATTAGTTGTTTGTTGAAGTCAATGCTCCCAATCAACAGCAAGATAGATTCTATAGAAATCTTCATGCTAAATTAGTACAGTGGGACTATAGTTCCTGTATACTATTGGGTGACTGGAATGGAATGATAGACACTAAGAGAGATAAGAAGATTTCCCGCCTAAATACCAAGATGCGAGCAAAGTTACCCAAATCTTTCTTTGACATTATGGATGATTTTGAATTGAGAGATATTTGGCGAGAAAGAAATGCAGAGGAATATGACTTCACTTTTTTCTCGGACAGGCATCAATCCCTTTCAAGGATTTATTTTATTCTAACCACTAATGATTTGCTTTCTAGGGTCAAGAAAACAAAGATTGCAGCTAGGGTCCTTTCGGACCATAACCCAGTTTGGATGGAGTTGGGAAGGGTAGTTCAGGCAAGAAGGTCTTGGAGACTGAATGAAAATTTATTTAGATATGAAAAGTATATTAATGATTGTAAAAAATTACTATCTGAATATTTTGTTTTGAATATGAATAAGGGTACATCTATGGAATTTGTATGGGATGCAAGCAAAGCGTATATGAGAGGAGTTTTGATGAATATAAATAAAACACATAGAAATAAGCAAGGGTTAAAACGAACAGAACTGGAAGAGGAAATTAAGAGAAAAGAGCTGGAGTTAACAAGGAAACCAGACGATACAAAGGTTAAGGAAGCTATTAACATATTAAAATCTCAATTTGACATGTTGATCTCTGACCAGGTAGCTACTAATTTATTATATGCAAAACACAATACTTTTTGTAATGCAAACAAACCTGGCAGATGGTTAGCTTATCAGATTAGGAAAAAAAGGAAAACTCGAAATATATCTAAACTGATTTACAGAGGGAAGGAGGTGTTCCAACAGGAAGAGATTCAAAAGGCTTTCTGGGAATTTTTTACAGAACTGTATAAAGGGGATAAAATTAATGGTTTAGACATAGACAAATATTTAGACAAAGAGAAAATACCTTCAGTTAGAGAAGAACACAGGCAAAAATTGAATCAACCAATAACCTCGGGGGAAATCCTACAGGTAATTAAGCAATTAAAGTCAGGGAAAGCACCAGGTACAGATGGCTTGACAGCGGTTTACTATAAAAACTTACAGTTAGAAATGGTAGAACCTCTTAGAGAATTATTTAATATGATTCAAACGGAAGGTAAAGTCCCTCCATCTTGGAAGACAGCGTTTATATCTTTGATACCCAAAGAAGATCAAGATACTACTCAACCCAAAAATTATAGACCTATTTCATTACTGAATGTAGATTATAAAATTTTTACTAAAATATTAGCAAATAGGTTAATGTTGGTCATTCAACAATTGATACATACGGACCAAACAGGTTTTATACAAGGGAGACAGATGAAAAGTAATGTCAGATTAATTATTAATGCATTAGAATATTTGGGAAAGAACAACCAGATCCCTGCTGCGTTTATATTTTTGGATGCTGAGAAGGCCTTTGATCGAGTTAACTGGCAATTTCTGCTGAAGATATTGCAAAAAATGCAGATAGGAGATAATTTTTTACAGTCAATTAAAGCAATATACCAACAGCAAACAGCACAAATCATAGTCAATGGAAGTTTAACAGACTCTTTTCAAATTGGAAAAGGTACAAGACAGGGCTGTCCTTTGTCCCCATTATTGTTTATTATAACTTTGGAAGTATTGTTGAATAAAATACGGGGCTTGGATGGTTTAAAAGGGATCAAGATTAGACAGCAAGAATATAGAGTCCGCGCTTTTGCGGATGATTTGGTCATAATATTGGAACAACCGCAGGAATCCAGTATGGTTCTAATGAATACGATTAATCAATATGGTCAAGTGTCTGGCTTTAAAATAAACTTAGGAAAAACCAAAATATTAGCTATAAATATGAATATTAAACAAAAGGAAGAATTAGGAGTGATGCTAGGATGTGAGGTAGTTAAAAAAGTTAAATATCTTGGAGTTAACATTTTAACTTCAAATGGGAAATTATATAAGCATAATTATGAACCACTTTGGCATAGCATACAGACAGAGATGAAAAAATGGGAGAAATTGCACTTATCTTTGCTGGGCAGGATAGCGGCAGTGAAAATGAACATTTTACCAAAATTTTTATTTCTTTTCCAAATGTTACCTATACTTAAAAAAGATGCGAACCTTTTAGAATGGCAGAAGGGTATCAACAAATTTGTGTGGGCAGGAAAGAAGCCGAGGGTAAAGATGAAAATAATGCAAGATGTACGTGAGAGAGGATTGAAACTACCTAATTTAAAACTATATTATGATGCAGTGGCATTATCTGTAATTAGTGATTGGATTCATTTAACCAATGATAGAATATTGAACATTGAGGGACACGATCTGGTATTTGGTTGGCATGCTTACCTGTTATTCAACAAAAAATTGGATAAGAACTTTAAAAGTCATATTTTAAGAAATGCTTTATTGCGGGTTTGGAAGAAATACCAATATAAATTAAATGACAAGATACCCATGTGGGCAATTCCTAGACATGCAATTGAAAATATGAATACAGCACAAAAACAGGACAGAATTACTTACAGACAGCTTCTTACCTCGGAAAGGGGGGGTATTACAATTAAAATCTTTAGAGGTATTAAAAGAGGAGAAGGTAGTTCAAACATGGTTCCAGTATGGGCAATTACAGGCTAGGTGGAAAATAAATCAAAAAATTGGTTTTATTCAAGTTGAGGATAATCTGTTTAAACAAATAAGAGATCAAAGCTTAATGCATATAAAGAGGATATATAATGTATTAATACAGATGGATTCGGAAACAGAATTAGTTAAAGATTGTATGATAAAATGGGCTCAAAATATTGAGGAACCAATAATGTTGGATACATGGGAAAGAATTTGGGTAAGAAATGTGAAATTTACACAAGCTCAAAATCTGAGAGAAAATTTTTACAAGATGTTCTATAGATGGCATTTAGATCCTAAAAAGTTGGCTTCTATGTATCCAAATGTACAGCCTAAATGTTGGAGGTGTGGTTCTCTCGATGCTACATATTATCATATATGGTGGACCTGCCAAAAGGTTAAGGCATTTTGGATAAAAATATGGTGGGTCATGCAAAATGTTTTTAAAAGAAGGATAAAGTTTATTCCTCAGTTATTTTTACTAGGTATATGTACTGACTTTACAGTGGTAGAGACCAATTTGATTCTGCACCTGATAACTGCAGCAAGACTGTTGGTGGCGCAATATTGGAAGAAGGAAGACTTGCCTACAATCCAAGAATGGACATTGAAAGTAACAAACTTAGCTGAAATGGCTAAAATATCGGCATATCTCAAAGATCATTCAAATGAGAGATATAAACGAGACTGGAAAAAATGGATTGACTATATACAAAATAAATACGGGACTAAGAAATTCCAGTTAGCCTATGCTTAAGATCAGAAATGATTTAAACTGTTAAAAGTCAGTTCAGTAAGAAGAAGCTAAGGTCAATCTAGAATGTCATTAATTTCTTTTTTCTCAATAGATTTTAGACTGTGTTAGTTAAAAATCCATACCGTGTACGGGTTCTGGGAAGTCGGGGGGGGGGGAAGGAGGAGGGGGGGTGGGGGGGTGGAGGGAGGGAGGGGTACACACAACAAAAAAAATTGTACTTCAATGTCTTAATGATTGACAAATGATGACATATTTGTGTTGTTTTTTTAAAAGAAAAATAAAAAAGTTCTCTTCAAAAAAAACAAAAAACATTATATTGAAAAAATAAAAATAAAAATTAATAATAAAAAGAAAAAAAACAAGAATGCCACTCAATAGCCAAGTTTGATCGTGACCCGACAAATGCACGCACGACTAAACCGCACCGACAAAACCGTGGCAAGAAAACCGTGATGTCATAAACGCACCCACAACAATGCGCCAACAAAACCGCACCCACAAAAGTGCGATTTAAGGTAAGGGTTAGGGTTAGGTTCAGGGTTAGGTTTAGGGTTAGGATTAGAGTTAGGGTTATTAGGTTGTTATTAGTTGTTTGTTGAAGTCACGCTTTTTTTTAAAAAAAATATATTTTATTCATTTTTCACATTCCATTTGGAATCACTTATATACAGGGTATTTGCTATAAAAAAAGAAAAAAAAGGGAATAAAACGAACAAATAACAAGGAAACACAACTCATCATTCACAACCCCACCTAACCCTTCCATCCTCCATACACCCCATCTACCCCCTCCAACTTTCCTTTCTCCCTCTAGCACTCCCCTCCTACTTCCCTTTCCCCTCAAGCCTTCCTTCTCCCCTTACTCCCCACACACCCTCCTTACATTCCCCTTACTCCTTCCTTACTCCTCCCTCTTCTTTCCCTCTACCTCCCTCCTTGGTGTATGCCTTTATTCGAGTGTTGTTTAATCTGATAAAAGTAAAATGAACCAAGGAAAAAAAAAAAGAAATAAAAGAAAAAAAGAACCACCGTATATAAATACATTCTTGTTCTTATTAAGACTATGTTAACACCCCCCCCCACAAATCCCCATCCCTAATCCTCCCGACTTCCCAGGGCCCACACCTGGCACTACCTTCTGTCTAAAATATCTTGTATACATATGGATTAAAAAATAAAAGTAATATGTCAAAAGAAAGAAAAACAGAAAAAAGGAAGAAAGAAAAGAAAAGAGAAAAGAAAAAAAAGAAAAAAGAAACCACTCTTTGTGTTGATCTCAGCCCCCCATCTTTATCTATGCTTAAATAGTATAAATCATTCTATCTATATTTTATTCTCGTCTCTTACTTCTTTGCTATTTACCCCAACCTTCTGTAGACTCTCCCGTTCCTCTTCCTAAACCTTATGATCCCTTCCAATAAAATTTAAGCAACGTGGTTCATGCCACATATTCAAATATTACTTTACAGAAGAGTAATCAAACTTTCCCTTCTAATAAAATTTAAACAGCGTAAATGATCTTTCTTAACCTCCTTTTCAAGCAATAATTCAAAATAATCTAACCAAGCTTCCCCTTCTTAGTAAAATTTAAGCAGCGTAGATCAAGTATTACTTTACACAGAAATCAATTTCTATCTTAAGATAATTCCAACCGACTTTCTCTTCTAATAGGATTTAAATAACGTAGTTCATTCCACATGCATTTTACCCTCATCCCTTACTTGTCTGATATTTACCACTATCAAGTTTATGCTGACATTTGTTTAAAATCTAACTCAAAGTAATTTCAACCAACTTTCCCTTTTAATAAGAGTTAAATAGCATGGGTCATTCCACATATTCAAATAATACTTTCAGCAAGAGTCAGTTAACCTTCTGTTTTAAAGTAGTCCCTTCTAACAAAGTTTAAACAACATAAATCATTCCGCATTCTTTTTATACCTATCTTAAGATAATCCCAACCGGCTTTCTCTTCTAATAAGCTTTAAACAACGTAAATCATTCCACATATATTTTACCCTCATCCCTTGCTTGTCTGATGTTTACCACTATCAAATTTATGCTGACATTAATTTAAGATCTAGCTCAAGGTAGTTTCACCCAACTTTCCCTTCTAATAAGAATTAGTCCGCTTTTTCTACCGGAGAGAGGTCTCAAACCCCCATTCAGTCCTCAACTTTGGCGAATATTTTGAAATGTCTAAATTCTCGATCTCCGTTTTTCTGCTTCTCCGGGGGAGGAAAGGCTACCCCCTCCATCTTGCAGCCACCTGGCCTGTTGCTTGCCTTCTCCTTCCGCTTGTCTCTCCTCTCTTCCAAGTGAGTCAGGAAGTCCCGCCTTCAAAGTCCTACAATAGAAGTCTCGAGCCTCCGAAACAGAGTTAAGACGAAATCTTTGATTCTCAAATGTAACCGTGATGCCGGCAGGGGCCTCCCATCTGTATCGAATCTGTTGACTCCTGAGCTCTTTAGTTAAAAAGGTGTAGTCCCTTCTTGCTTTCAACATCTGGAAAGGTATATCTTTGAAGACAATCAGGTCCTGGTCATCAACTCGGAGAGTGTTATTATGAAACTTTTGCACAATCGCGTTTCTAGATTCTTTTGTAGAGAAATGTATAATTATGTCCCTCGGGAGCTGTCGCTGTTCCGCTATCAGTGAGTTCTGGCGATAGATTTTCCGAATCTGCCAATCAAAGTTAAGTCCCGGGCTTCCCACCGCATGGCTGAAGGCTTCAGCAAAGGTCTGTTTCAGATTCTCTTGCTCCTTTTCACGGAATCCTCTGACTCTTATTGCAAATGCCTTCCTATTAAAATTTATCATCATAAGCTGTTCTTCAGTGTCTCTAATTTTTTGTTGTAAAATTTGAATATTGGTAGTCAAATTAAAATTTGCCTTCTCCAAGCCTTCCAATTTGTTTTCTATTTCAGCAGAATAATCTGACAGGGCAGACACGGCTGCGAACGTATTCGCCTTCATTTGATTAACTTTAGACTTTAAATCATCATATAGTTCCAATACAAATTCCTTAATTTCTTGTTTAAAATCATTAAACATTTTAAAGAGATATTCCTGTGTTAAAAATTCTCCAGTAGAAGGCATAGGAGACAAAGGCTGTGGTTCCAGTAAAAATTCTTTAAATTCTTTAGACACATTTGTAGCAAGACACTTCTTTGACCTGGGTGCCATAATAAATAAACAGATAAGCAGCACTTTGCTCCCCTCTGTTTCCAAAGAAGAAGGGTTTATTTTGTTAAGGAGCGGTCTGCAGGAAGGTAAAACCGGCTAAGTACATCCACTATCAATCATCCACGGAGAGAAATCGCCATTTTGAAGTCCGTTTAGACAAAGAAGTCTCTAAGACAAATGGTGCTGGTATTTAAGATAGTAATTAAAGCATAAATCTCACAGGAGTGGTACCCGCCCGTATCAATTCTAGCTTGAAAAAACTTTGTTTTGTCCTGGGGGGGGGCTAGCCTGTCTGGGGCTGCCAAAAAAAAAAAGGCAGCTGAGAAGAACTGGCTGGAGATAAAAGCTCCGCTCCGGCTGGATCTAATCTCTATCCACAGCCAAAAAAAGAAAAAGGCTGTGGCTTACGAATAGACCCTAGCCTACAGAGCTACTCCCTGCCCCTTTCTTAGCCAAAAAGGAGTGCTATCTATGATCTTATTTAGATATACAGACCAGATCTCTGAGGAGCTCGGTGGAGCCCTCCTCGGCAACAGGCCACGCCCCCAGGAAGTCCTGTTGAAGTCACGCTTTTGTCAGCGCGCTTCTGCGCACATTCATCGGTGCGATTTCGACCTCATGGTTTCCTTGCCGCAGTTTCGTCGGCGCACTTTTGTCGAGTGCGCATTTGTCGGTGAACCGTTCACTGCATTGACAGCCTGATCATTGCTTGAGGTTTACTGCAACACTTCTGTGAAATGCATGCAAACTTAAAGCTTTTATTCATTTTAAAAAAGACAAACTCGCTCAAACAATTATTTTTAATGAGAGAAGAAGAAAAAACAATCCTCCATAGAATTTATTACCAAATGCTTTCAAAATATCATAATGATGCCATCGGTATAACAGAATCTCACTTACCATACAGATTTCTGTTGCTACAAGATAGCAGAGTCTATTGAACCATTTCACATAAGCCTCAAGATTACTAGTCTTCTTCTGTTCACTGAAACAAGGCTGGAAAATAAAATAAAAAATAAAAAGATAAAACATGACATGAACTAAATCCTCCAGGGTTTTTTCCCCCCGAGTTTTTGTTGTTTTAAATTATTGAAGGTATCTAAAAATGTTGCTCAAGAGACAACAGAATGTATATTTTTGAACATGTGGACATGTGTACACACGACTGCCTGAAAGGCTGGGCATATGGAACTCTGTTTTAAATATAAAAAGATGGGAAGTGTCAGATGTCTTTGATTTCACAGCCGACAGCCCTTTCTGCAAATCAAATCGATGCACGATGAGCAATTCTGTTTTGCCAACAGCAACTGTTCAGAATGCTCCCCACCTCCACCCCATCTACTGAGATATTAACAGGCAGGATAGTGCTATTCGCAAAGAGCAACAAGAATCTGGAAAGTGAAATCAGAGGAATGTCCTTTTTTTGTATAACAGCCACATTTCATCTGTGCCTTTAACAGAGGAGTTCGTCAATGTTGACAAATGCAATGGCTGAGGCTGTCATCGGAGTTGTCTAACATAAAACAATATTTCTGAGAATGAGAAGGGAAGACAAGGGAGCGAATGCCCTGGTTCTTGATTGGAATGATATTTGCTTTGAAGAATTGTTTCTTTCAGAAGATAATACCTTTGCTACTGACCTCTTTATCTTAACCTACCTCTATATCACTAGTTGCTGTGAAACAAGTCACCCAAATGGCAAAATTCATCAGCAAATGTCATTCTTGTGACCTAAACCTTTTAGACAGAGGTTCCTAGGCAACCACTCACAACTGGGACCTCCCAGCTTTCTTTCAAATGAATTTCAATCTAGAGACTTAAGGTGCAATTCAATAACATCTACTCTGTAGCTATTCCCACTGAGTCCAATGGGACTTGTTCCCAAGTTGGTATGCACACTCTGCAAGGTTAAACTACTGAAAAAGATTCCAGCCACAGAGAGTATTTTAAAAGCATTTATGAATCTGTATATTGAAATATTTGTATAACTTTTAGCAACCGCTAGAGGGTATCAGGAAATATTAGAACAAATACCTCTTATTAATGTTATCATTTCCAGCTCAGGCCTTAAGGATACAATAAATCAACGAGGAGGAAGTTTTTATGCAGAGAAAAGGGGATTCCCATAAGTGGAATAAATATAGAAAAAAATGCCATTGGGATTTTTGGGTTTCACAATATTTGCAAATTTCTCCATTGCAGAAAACATCTCCTAAGGCTAAAGTTGATTAATGAGAGATGATGAAATTTTATGTAAAGCAGGAAGAACTTTTAAAATGCAAGCAGCCTGAAGCAAATTCAGTGTGGTGGAATATAACTAGAAAAGAAATAACACTGCTGTTGTGGTTCATGGCAAGAGGCGGCAAAAGTCATTTAAGAAGTGACTTAAGCATCCTTTTCCATATACAGCAATCTTGCTTGGGATGGTATTGTCTAGTTAACAAATTATTTTGAGTTCTATTTGCTACTACAGGTAGTCCCCGACTTACAATCATTCATTTAGTGACTATTCAAAGTTACAACGGCACTAAAATGTGATTTATGACCATTTTTCACAATTGCAACCATTGCAGCATCCCAATGGTCATGTAATCAAAATTTGGATGCTTGGGATCTGGTTCATATGATGGTTGCAGTGTCCCAGGCTCTTTTGCAACCCTCTGACAAGCAAAGTCAATGGGGAAGCCAAATTCACTTAACAACTAGGTTACTAACTTTAACAACTGTAGTGATTCACTTAACAACTGTGACAAGAAAGGTTGCAAAATGGGGCAAAACTCACTTAACAACTGTACTGTTTAGTAACAGAATTTTTTCCCCGATATATTTTTATTACTTTTACATTTAAAACAATGCAGTACCGCGAAGTCGAAGTGACCATACATTCACATTAAATACATCTAGTCTCAACCATTAACAATTAGCCTACTTAATACATTGTCTATCCTTCTGCCCAATCACAATATATACAGTTTGTTCCAGTCTTGTCACCTTGTCTTATACCAGTCATAAAACCTGAGTAACAGAAATTTTGAACTCAATTTTGGTAGTACATCAAGGATTACCTGTACTTTTGGGTTCACTTTCTATATTTTTTTTAATTCTTTCATACCTGATATATTTTCTTACTTTCTTCCCTTTGCAGCAGCCTTTTCTTTTCAATCCAGAGTCTGAATTATATTGTTTTCCCCGATTCTTAAAACTTGCTGACTGATTTAACTTAATTTCATTTCTAGACATTTTTTCTTTAATTTCCACCAACATCTACTTCTCATCTATTTTTATTTCATTTAATAGCCACGTCCACTGTGTTTTCTACAGATTACACAGGCCTCCAACTAAACACACTGTCTTGGATACTGTTATACAGTAGCCAGATTTTGCAAATGCTAAATAAATAAAAGGACATGCGGCAGTACAAGCAAGGAAGACTGTACCAGTGCACAGTGTGTCTTGTTCTTTGCACCAACAACTCAGATTTAGTAACATTCTGCTCACAAGATCCAAAGAAAGAAACCCCTCATCCTCCCATGAAAGAACCGAAGTTGTGCAAAATTGCACAACAGTCCTGAAAAAGTTAATTGATCCTTCACACACACCAACTACATGCTAACTTTATTTTGTAATGATAATCGCCATAACTACCAGATGCTTAGCAGGTTTATTCAATAAACAACAGAAAGATAAGGAAATTATAGCCAAAGTGAAGTGCGGGAAAAGGCAATCCCGCTCTCACACCTGTTGTTTGCTACATGATCAGTTCCACTGCCACAACCCTACACTTCTGATATGTTTCAGCTATAATTAGAGATGAAAGAGAGGCATTTAAAAGGACATTACAGTAAGGCTCATGAAACTGTAGCAGCCTCTGATGCAAATGTTCAGACCACCAGCCTAAATATAAAACAAATTATTATTTTTTTATTAGCATTTTACGAAAAAATGACTTGGGTTTTGGTTTTTAAACAATGTTAAATTTTAAATTAAGCCAACTTCCTTGGAACAGCCCTCTCTCTCTCCCCCCCCCTCCCTCCCTCCCTCTTCCAATGGATTCCAAGATACCAAAATGTACAGAGCAACCAACAATCTCTTGATAGGCTAATCGAGAGGTCTCAAATTGGCTAATACAATTTGAAAGGTGGATTTCAACTCCCAGGATTCCCCAGTCCACCCAACTTCAAGTTGCCAAGGTTGAGAAGCAATGGGTTAATCATAGCAGTATTAATGACCCACCCACTCCTCAGAGTTTCTGATTAAATATTACAAATATTGCAAAATAAACAAAATATGCCTATGTAGCTGAAGCAGTGTAGTATTCCAGCTGCATTGGGAACCTGACGTTTTTACTGGATGATGTGGAAGTTGGCAGACTATTGTTAAAAAGGATAAAAGGGTGGAAAACCAAAAGCGAATACAATACAAAGGATAGCAATCAGCATGATTTTCTCTGAGATTGTTCTCACAACTGAGCTATTTCAAATGGATTATTAAAGAAGACAGATTCTTAACCTGACTACAACTGACCTGTCACTGAAGCCCTTAGGCACACCGTCTTATAATGTAGACGGTCAACCTTTTTATTCCTCATTTATTCCAGACCAGAAAAGGCTTATGATATCTGCAGAAAAGGCAAAGTCAATGCCTGAATAAGTGAGCTTGTTACCAAAACAACAGATTTTAGACCAGAAGAGGGCTTTTATGCTTCCCAACCATCTCTTTGTTTCCTCAATTCTCTTGCTGTTTTGACCTGAATAACAAACATTCCTAACTGATCTCCAGCTTTTTGTCTCCTGGGGTTTTGAAAAAGGGACTAGACTGGCACAATCTGCCCTAGCTGTCATTTTTATGGCCTCTTCTGCCTGCCAAGAGCTCCTGCCTTTATCTTGTCAATGTGGCTGCTGTGAAGGAGGTGGAGGGTTCAGCTGACACACTACTTCCTCCTGGCAGTGTAACATCTCTGCCTGCCTGACAGATCGTGGCCTTTCAGAAAGTCAGGGAAAGATGGATGGGTACTCCTGAAGAACATAGAAAGGAAGCCAAGAAAAGCTGCATGTATGTTCAATTTGTAGCATGATATTGCTACATTTTAACAGAATAACAGAATTGGAAGGGACCTTGGAGGTCTTCGAATCCAACCCCCTGCTCAAGCAGCAGACCTTATACCATTTCAGACAAACAGCTGTCTAATCTCTTCTTAAAAGCCTCCAGTGATGGAGCTCCCACAGCTTCTGAAGGCAAGTTATTACACTGGTTAATTGTTCTGTTAGGAAACGTCTGATGTTTGCTAATACTGGGATTTAGAGAATGATACAAAACATTATGTCAGAAATATTAAAGGAGATCTTTTAAGAATGGAATCAGAGGTTAGTATGTACAATATCAGCGCTGCCAGTAATGATGTCTGCTTCTATGATAGATTATGTCTAAAGATGGTAATGAAGTAATGACAGATATGGAACAAATTTTATCTGATAAGATAGACAAAGTATAGAATCTACAAGAATGGTTTATGAAAGGCTTGAAGAAATCTCTCTAATGATATGAAGAAGAACTGAAGATAAATCAAATCCTACAACAATGGTATGATTGTTAGATATAAAAGGAAAGAATAGAAGGTGGCTTTATTTGATCAAGGTTAAAATAAGACATTACGTTGCACTGTTCTGGCAACCCTTTATGGACTTTTTGCTGATAGCAGGATTGAAAAGTTGATGTTTTATGGATTTGCTTGTATCTTGTCTGGGCATCCAGATTTACACATGTATGAGTTTACATATGTGGGAACAGTGAAATATTTTGTGAGAAGATTCATTTCATTTTGTCTGTAGTCATTCCCTAACTTATTTCCCACCATGGGGAAATCATACATTCATGCAATTGTAGATACCATAAGAAATCATTTAAAATGAATAATACGGATTAGACAAAAAGGAAAATATGGGCACAAATACCTTTGTGCTGTCCAAGGGATCTTTATGGCCAAATGCTTGAACAAATTCTTCAGGACCAATATGAGTCAGTCTTTCCTTTTGCAGTAGATAAAATGAGAGAATAAAAGAGCACCCCTGAGAATCAAGTGCATTGATTATTTACAGCCCCTAAAGTACCACCATCTAGAACTGGGAGTAGATTTTAAAAGTGGTTTATCACCATTGCCTGATTGGCCTCTTCTGGTTTAATCACTATAAGTAACACTTATAGAGAAGCTCAGATTAAAATAGGGGCTAACTGTGTGGCACCCCAGGTCCTTAGTCCAAGTGTCTCAGGCCCATCTGGTGGTATACTATGTTTTTCTATATCACACTTCTGTATAATACTTTCTGTATCACCATAGAAATGTTACGTATGTGAATACAGCATAGGAAATTTCCCAGAACCAGGATCAACATACACTAGGATGTTGATGTATTATGACATAAAGAATCATAGAAACATGTTATATATTAGTGTAGTGGTCTAGAAGTCTAGAAATTGGGATACCAAAGTTCTAGTCTTGTCTGAGGCACAAAGCCACATGGGTAACCTTCGGTCAATCACTCCAATCAGCCCTAGGAAATCAAGCAATGGCAAACCACTTGTGAAAAAATCTGCAGAGACTAGCCCAGGCAACCGCCAGGAGTCAAAAACTGACTCAAAGGCACAAAAACAAATAAACATAAAAGCAGGGAAGGTTAAGGGCTTAAGAAGATTGGCTTCTTTTAAGTTTAAGATAGTCCTGATATTTTTGAGCTTAAGGTATTTCATAAGTACAGATAGAAAGTCTACACACCCATATTAAAATGCCAGTTTTTTAAGATGTAAAAAAAAAATCAGACCAAGTTAAATCCCTTCAGAATTTTTTCCACTTTTAATATAACACGTAAGCTGAATTCAATTCAACTGAAAAACAAACTGAAATATTTTAGGGGGAAAATAACATGCATTAATTAATTTAACAAAAAGCTACTGGTCTGTTGCCAATGTTCAGGGTCATGTCCGTCCTTCAAAATTTATATAACATCATCACAATGTAATCTTTTGTCTAGTTTGTCTAGTTAGAAAGTTAGAAAGGACAAGTGTACAGAAACATGAATTGGTAATATTATACTGGTGTTTCTAACAGCAACAAGGAACAAATTAATTTAAAAAAAAGGAAATGCTTCAGGTCCAAATAAAAAAGATTCAAGAGGAGATGCAAGCTCAGAAATTAATCTATTTTTAAAAAAAAGCAAATATAAATTAAAAGTGCCTCCTCACAACCTTTTCCCATTAAAATCCCACTTTTCCCCATTGGAACTTGTTACTTTTAATCAGCAACTATGGGTTGATTATGAGGACATCTTCTACACCAGTGGTTCCCAAACTTGGCAACTTTAAGACTTGTGGACTTCAACTCCCAGAATTCTCCAGCCAGCAGAGTTGAAGTCCACAAGTCTTAAAGTTGCCAAGTTTGGGAACCCCTGTTCTACACGAACCCATCTTTATGTATTTTTCTGCAAACATTTAAATACATAATAGAAACAATTAAAAATCAACTGTGGTACATGATTTAATTTTTCATACTCCAAACTGCATCAGTTGGCACCCAGCACAACCTGACCATCAGCCATCAGGTGATCTAGTCTAAATCATCTTGACCCCTTTATTGGAAATGAATTGGATTGTTTCTTAAGTAAAAAGACAGGAAGAGGGAACCACAATTGCTACTTCCTGGCTCCTGTCTTGCTACTTTTTTGCTGACAGAATACAGAGAACATTGGCAATGCAGATAGATACTTCTCTGCCAATAAATGAGTCCTCCTGGACTGCAGTCAAACAGGAATGACATTGCGATTGACTTAAATGTTCACACTGGATTATACATTTTACAAATCTCAACAAGAATTTTTCAGATTTTTTCCAGACTTTATCTCTATAAATAACCAGGAGATGAAACCAAGGATTTATTATCCACTTACCAGTTCTACATGAGTTAACTGTTGGGCCAAAGTATATGGATCACTGCAGACATTCAACATTTCTCTTTGGATGGATGGAGGTTTACTTTTAAAAGCTACCACTTTATCTGAAACAGCTGCACTGATCTTGACTATCCCTTCTTGGCCATGGTTAAGACTTGCAAGCTTCTGGTTCAAGGTTTGTAGAAGCTGATTCATCTTTTTCCAATAGGCCTGATGTGAAGAAAAGGAGGAAATG
Source organism: Thamnophis sirtalis (assembly GCF_051295495.1). Taxonomy (NCBI): domain Eukaryota; kingdom Metazoa; phylum Chordata; class Lepidosauria; order Squamata; family Natricidae; genus Thamnophis; species Thamnophis sirtalis. The sequence goes on along the minus strand of NW_028261383.1, from coordinate 91,136,871 downwards.
GACAATTACACACACCAAGTAAAGCATTTTTAAATGTTGGGGAACAAATCTTTTGAATCAATGTTTCTATTCAAGAATGGAATGATCAGACATAGATTAGAATAATTTTACTTCCAACCATCTATTCTAGAATATCCAGTCAATTTAATTATAGTTCCACCCTATGTTCCATCCTATAGTTGTCCACCACAAGACTAGCATCTAGCCAGAACATTTGTGCATTTGTGCTCACTGCCAATTGAGCTCACTGACCACATAGGTTAACATAGCTCCCCCCACCAATATCCTCTGTTTTACCAATCTCATGAGTCCTTCTCATTTTTAAAATCTCTGAAACATGGACTGTTGATCATTTGAAACACATGTAGAACATCTTATGCAAGAAATGCCAGTGAAATACTATCATTTAAATTGTCATGGCTGATGTATGTGCTTCTCACAGAATCCTCAGTATTCCAATTACAAATACTTACATCTGTAAAATAATCCCATAATGTTGGCAATGAGGTTGCCAACCCCATTCGAAATGATTTTGAATCATTTTACCCTATATAGTACTCTGATATACATTCAATGTAGCATTGTATTGACATGACCAAAACATCTACAACACTTCTCTTAAATTACTTGCCCTATCACTCATAGCACCATGGTATTGAAGCTGCTCTAAGTTATCAGGAAATTATTTTGAAAACAGAGATGAAGCAGATCACAGGTGGTATGGGTTACACATTATTTAATGAGATGTTCAAGTTAATCTAATACAGCAGTTGCTCCCAATGAAGTAAAAACAAGAAAAGCCGCCAAATTAATTGAGGTTAATTCTATCAATATGGGTTTTTAAGATATGCTGAAGTTCAGAATACAAAATTGGGCAGCAATTCTGTTCTGAATAGGCTGTTGATTATAGATGAAAGTATGCCCAATATTTTGAAAAGATTGGATGGGGATAATAGCTATCCAGACTAAACAAACAAATTAAATATTTGTGGTTTGGAAATCAACCTCATATTGAGAAATACACAGACACATTTTTTCAGTAATTTCATCATGCATTCCATCTCTTTAGCGGGATCTCATTGATCTGTCCTTTAACTGATTTTAATCTATAGATCTGCATTACAAAATATCTGGAAGATGCATAGGGGTGTAAAAAATGTGATCAGCCATTTGTTTACTTATTGAATTATATGGCAGCCTTAAAGATATGGAGAACTACAAACCTGTTATAGAAACTGGCATCTGAGAAGATACATTATTGACTATAGCTATAGTTTTATTATCTGTCTGCCTGTCTGCCAAGAAAATTCAATAATTGCCATCATATGAGTTATGTATAGGTTTACTGCCCCAAAGCTATTTCATTGAAATGAGGCTGATCAAAGCATTTACATTATACTCATCAATGGTAAAATTAATCAAGGTGATTGAAAAATCTGACCTGCAAGGAAAAGGAATCATGTGAAGCTTCTAAATGACCTATAAAGACAAGACGAAACAATGGGTGGACTCTTAAGGGAAAACTTATTTAATACTGGTCTGTGTACATTTACAGTCTCCTGAATTTTCCATAAACTTCTGAAGGATGTTTAACAAGGTTTGAGTGTTGGAAGGGAAGGCAGCTATGCTTTGAGCCTTCTTGTTAAAGTGGACATGAGTCACTGTGGAGCAATTGATACAGAACCCATCAGCCAGGTCAATGTAACAAGTGAGGCAGGTCACAGACAGAGAAAATCTCTATGGATTATATCATCTAGCCATATGACTAAGAAGAACACAGGAAAATACTACCACAGGTATTCTGCAGACACGAACTGCTGATGCTCTGGATGGCTGCAAATGGGTAACTGTGGATGGCTCATCACGACTTCCAGAAAGAGGTAATGAGTCCAGCTGTCTTGATGTTCTACTGGAAATGTGATGAAACGTCCTGGCTCCCAGAAACAGTTTTTTTTTACTAACGCTCCCAGTTGGAGTGGCAACTAACATAGTTTTGAGCAACGAGGGTCAGTTCAGAAACTATTTCTAGTTATTTCTTCCCCTGAGATGGCCCATGAAAAAACCCTGCCATACTTTCCCACTCTGAACACTATAGGGCAGTGATGGCATAACATTTTGTAAACATGTGCCAAAATTATGCCCGTGGGCACCCCACACCCAATGCAATACATTCACCCATCTGCACATGCACATGTGACCCCCGCATATGCATACTCAACCCCCCACATGTGGGTGAGGAGTTCTTCACCCTACCCAGGCTCTGGAGGCTTTCCTGGGCCCTGGGGAGGGCAAAAACAGCTTCCTCCCCCGGTGGGTCTCCGGTAGCTACATTATTGCTGTTAGCTGCACATTCAGCCAAACGTTTTGATTGGATTTGGCATTTTTGTCCACCTATCAAGTCCTTCCCAAGGACCTGGGATAGAGAGATGTTGCTGCTGAATAATAAAGGGATTTTTGCGGGATTTAAGCGGTTCCAAGTAAAGCTGCCTTTTGCAATTGACTGGTGTTGATTTTGTCAATGCCAATGGTGTTCGACTGATGCTTCAGATACTTTAGAATTGCACTATTTTTATTGGTACTATCTTTGCATATATTTTTTTGCCATAGCCGTTCTTCTTGTAGGTTCTTATTTTGTGTGATTTTCTCACTTCTTTCTCTTCAATTGTGTCTCCAAGGATTGCAACATTCACTTTCCAGACATTGTTGTCTTTTTTACCAATAGTTAAGTCTGGGTGTTGTTTCGCAGGTGCTTGTCTGTTTGAATTCTAAAGTCCCAGAGCACTTTAGCGTCTTCATTTTCCTATTACCTTTTTTATTTTGTGGTTCAAGGAATAGATGTTATTTGTAAGTAAGCAGAATTTCTTGCATATATTTTCATGTTCCATTGTTGCTACTTTGTTATGTTTTTGTTTGCAGACAGTCTGTGGGATCTTCTTGTGGCAGCTAACTGGGTGGTCCACTGTTTCTTCAGCTTCTTTACAGACATGGCATTTTCTGCCTGTTGCTGACTACTCTGCTCTGGTCTGATATGCCTTTACTCTCAAGGCTTCATTTTTGTGGAACCAGAATTAGCTCCTTTGGTGCTATGTCTTTCTTATTGACAATGGTTAAGTATAGGGTATTATGATTATACATTTAATTAATCTACAGTAAGTATCCTCAGAGCTAAAACCGATGGCCACATACATACATCGCCACGATGTAGATGTGGAGAATCTAGAAAGAGTGCCTAGAAGAGCAACAAAGATGATTAGGGGACTGGAGACGAAAACATATGAAGAACGGTTGCAGGAACTGGGTATGTCTAGTTTAATGAAAAGAAGGACTAGGGGAGACATGATAGCAGTGTTCCAATATCTCGGGGGTTGCCACAAAGAAGAGGGAGTCAAACTATTCCCCAAGGCACCTGAGTGTAGAGCAAGAAGGAGTGGGTGGAAACTAATCAAGGAGAGAAGCAACTTAGAACTGAGGAGAAATTTCCTGACTGTTAGAACAATTAATCAGTGGAACAGCTTGCCTCCAGAAGTTTTGAATGCCCCAACACTGGAAGTCTTTAAGAAGATGTTGGATAGCCATTTGTCTGAAACGGTATAGGCTTTCCTGCCTAGGCAGGGGGTTGGACTAGAAGACCTCCAAGGTACCTTCCAACTCTGCTATTGTATTTGTATTAGAATTTACATTAAATTGACTATTGTATTCAAGTTTTAATGTTCATTTCTCTCCAACAGTTTCATTGCCTTAAAATATCCATAAAAACAGTCATGTTAATACTTCATTGAGTGGTAAATGTTTTATGAAATGTTTAAGTTATTAGTCTGTTCTCCAATGCAACTCCTATAGCTCCAGTCTCTGTCTCACACACTGACACTCATTCAAGTTTAATGCTATAAAAATACATGGGGAGTAACACACAAAAAATTATTCAAATGAATTCACAAATTACCCCACTTCAGGACTTGCTGAAGAAGCCAGGTTTTTAACACTTTCTTGAAAGTCAGGAGGAATGGAGCCAAATATACTTTAGAAGGGGTGGGTACAGTGTCAGAATCTAGTCTGATACAAACCCCAAATCCCCCTGGATGGAAATTGCTTTGTCATGGAGACCAATTTCTACAAGAAGTACATAGAAGCAATAAAAACCAAAGAGAGTTTGAATACTAATGTATAGGGTACATTTTGACCGTCACCTTCAACTCTGCTGAGTGCCAAATGTTGAAGGATACATATGTTCTATGGGCACGTTCTTATACACAATCAGTCTGGAAAAGATCGTGTGTAGCCCAAGGGGTCAAACTTTGAATGACTGGAGGCAGGGCTTGACATTGCTACGACACAACATGCAATCTTGGGTCTCCAGGATTGTTGATATCTCTGTTGCTGGACAATCCTTTTTGGATCTAAACCGTTCTGAAGGAACAGTGATAATGAAGGGTATGTTCTGCTGTTTCAGTGGCATCGCAAAGCCCCTGATTGATCCAGAGAAAAGCTCTTTTTGCCGGCTGCAAGAGAAGCAGCCAATATGGTTTCAGAAGGTTGGGACAAGCTCCTGAAATGAAAGCAGCAGAGGAGGTACAGTGTGTCGAAATGGTTAGAACAATCTTTATTATTAGAGGAGAGAAAACCCAAAAGACTCAGAGTTAAAATAAAATTGAAGACAGAAGTAAACAAGAAGCAAATTTACTCTGGTTTAAAACTATGTTATCTTTTACTCTTACTTTTAACTGGACTGATCTCCCCCCCCCCGCCTTGTTCCTCTATACTTTTCCCATTTTGTGTGTGTGTGGATTAAAAGCCTCTTTCCTTGCAAAGCTCAGCCGGATAGTAATCTTTAAACAATTTTTATCTTTCTGGAGAAAAACCCTTTCCAGAGTTCGGAGTTTAGAAAAGAGAGCCAAAAACAGAGGGAAAAGATGTAACACTGCCACTAATGGCTAGAGGCTTGGCAACATCTGATATTACAAAGCTATCAGCTTGGTTTATTGAAAGGGTCAGTGGAAAAAACTGAATTTGTTTCAAACCTACCAAAAGCCTTGGATGTTTTAGTGGCAGTGTTTATAACTTGGAAAAATGGCACTATATGAAAAGAAAAGGAACTAACATTGTGAAAAATTATGTTAGAAATTCAAAAACTCTTAATAACTACAGAGAGAATTGAAGAGAGTCTTGAATTTATAGATCAAAATACAAAATATCAAAATACAGAAAGTACGGAGGGAAGAGTTGAGAATACTTATGAAACAACGATGAAATTTGAGGACAGAGTTCAAAAAATCATAGAGACATATGAAAGTGATAAGAAAATTGTTGACATTGACAGCAAATCAAGTGTGGAGGGAAATGATAAGTGCGGAATACAGAAAGGAGATATCGATGAACTGGAACTCTATCTCAGATGTCAAAACATAGATGAAGAAAGGGGAGAAAATTTGGCAAAAACAATGAGAGTAATTTAGGCAAAAACACCAGTGATAACAAAAGTCAAGCAGATGAAAGGAACAGATGGAGGGTTTCAAATTCTTTTAAGATATCCAATAAACAACAAAATTGTCAAGAGAAGTCCACATAAGACTTATCAAGAAAACACTTAGAATACATTCTACAAATGGCAAGAGATATTGAATTGCACTATTTCTGGAAGGATACAGGATGATGAAATGAAATGTCACAATAAAATTTAGTTAAATGTAATTAAACTTTGAGTATTATGTATAAGATAAAGTAATAATAGCTATAGTCAAATAAATGATCAATAATGATAATAAAGCATTTATATATACTAGACTGATAATATGAAATTTTATATAAACTGTAAGTGAGGATGATGGAGAAGATGTTGAAAAGCCTTTTTTATAAAAGATAAATAATTCTATGTAGAATAGAATATAAAGATGTAATGTCATTGGATGATTTCAAGATGATGTAATGAAATGCCATAATATAAATTTACTTCAAATTTAATATGCTTCATATAAAAAGGATGTAATAATAGCTATGCTTAATGGAAGTTTAATAATTATAATAATTTGTATAAATGTATATTAGATTGATGATACTAATAATGGAAAAGACATGGAATTGAAAATTATTAGAGAATGTTATTAATGCTAAATAATAGAATGATTTAGAATAGGATACAAAAAAGATCTCTATTACTGGATATATTGAAGATGATATAATGAATCATAATATAAATGGATACATAGTTAAAATACCTTGTTTAAAATGGTGAAAACAATAGTGATAATTAAACAAATGAAGTTCAATAATAATGTATACAAAGATATTTGATTGACAATAAATGATTTTTGATAAAGCTCAAGTGATGACTATGGAAAGGACAGAGAAAGATTTTATAACCAATCAACACACTGTATATAATTGAAGAGGTTTTTTTATGTTATATGTTTTGCGTGTTTATGTTTGTTTGAAAATAAAAATTTTATTTAAAAAAGCTGAATGACTGGAAGCTACTTTAATAACCACAGGGGGCATAGAATTCCTCCTATTTTTTTGTATTAGAGGGTAAAGCATGTTTTTAAAAACTGTAGATGACCGGGCTGAGGCCGAGGGAGGGCGTCAAATGCGTCATAAGTCATGAGTCCCAGCGTGCGAGATCTAAGAGACCTAAGTCCAGCCCACCTTGAATGCCTTTCTCAATTCCCGCTAATTTCCCTTGATCGTTAGTAACTCAGATTCTTGTAGAGAGCTGAAGTTTACAATAAATCTTGATATCATTTGAACTGCGTGACTCTCCTGATTTCCTCAGTGCTTGACAAAAAATGTTTTTAAAACTCTTCGGCTTCTGTTTTCTTCCTCAAAATGGAAAACAAGCATACATGTCCAAAAATGTACTCCAATCCTGGGGTAGGAGTGTAATCGGAGGGAAGGAGGGGGCAAGATTGATTTGGTTCTGGAACTCAGGTTGCCCAACTCTGATAGAGAAAGCTCATGGAAGGGGATAGGAAAGGCATATATGGAACATATTTGAGATACCGATTTCAGGGTGAGCTTAATCTTTTATTCTATGAAGAAAGTCCTTTTTCTTGAACGATCCCATTGACCAAACAAATTTAACTTGCAGTATTTTTTTTTAAAAAAAATAGCTCATGTTAGGTAAAAGTATCCTATTAAATTCAATTTCATTTTTAAAAAATTTTAAATATCCAGATCAGAAATGCTAAAGCACTAGATGTAGAATAATCTAATTAATCTAATGTTATTAAACAACAAAAAAGAGAAATTCCATGCTGTTTGGGGAAGAAAGTGACAAGGTGGGCGGAATGATGAGACAAAAGTATTCATCACAGCAGGAAAAAAAATATGGATGGTGTTTTTCTTTTCTGTACTTTAAGCCAAAGCACATCATTCTTAAGTAACAATGCATTTAAAGATGATGGCAAGCCCCAGCAGGTGGCTTAGGAATTCACATTTTAATTAAGTCTTTTCTTTCAAAATGCAAAGCACAACTCTTGGCAAAAAAAGAGAACCTTTTTAGTATGCTACATACCTTTCAAAGCACTGCAAGGAGCCTCAAGAAATGGATAGGACCACGAGCAGGAAAAAAAATATTGCTGCAAGGTATTATTGTAAAATAGTATCAGCAAGAGAGATAATGAATTCAATGAAGCTAGGATTTTTCTGCACATCTGATTCTGGACTGTACTTTTTTGTTCAAATAAGCATAGGCCAACCAAAGCCAATTAATTACTGATTTTGATCAAGGAAAGTGACACACTCATAACCCACAAATATAGCTACTATTCCAAAAGAAAGAAGGGAAGGCAGTAGAGGCTGGTTGACTTCTGTTTGGATTTTTTTTTGGCTATCTCAATGATCCAGCATGTATCAAAATTATGTCTTATGTTAGTCTTTTCAAAAGGCAGCTAGAACATCTGGTTCTAACCTGCATCAGATAATTTCTAAGAATTTCTTTGCTAGTATATGAAATTTTATTATTTATTCATTTGTTCTTTTGTTCGTTCATTTTATTGGCTGCCCATCTTACCATAGGGTAACTCTGGGCGGCTTCGAGTTACATAAAAGCTAAAACATAAAATATAAAAAAACAAAGAATAAAACCAAAGACACGTGGGGGAGGGTGGGGGCGGAGTGGGGTCGGGGGAGATGAGATATGTTACGATTCAATCAATCACCTTCACTGCGCTGATCCCCTACTGGTGCCCCAAGCTGACTGGCAAAACCACATATTTAGGTCCTTACAAAAAGATATGAGGTTGTACTGCACTTGCAACCTCCATTAAGTCTTCTTTTTTGGTACGGATAGGTAGACTAACTCTTTCCATTTGTTGGCTGATGTATCATTCTTTGGATTTCCTAGCATGGCTTGTTTAGAACCTTGACAGATTTTTCTGCTCTTGGTGGCTATTTTTGTGTTATGTATATATTTTAATGGAGCTTTTCAACATGGTAATGACCAGAGTGCTGATATAATGTCATCTTTTAGGAGTAAAGATTTTTGGAAATAGGAAACACTAAGGTATGTAGAATATTAACATATTTACTGTACAGTATTTCAGTAATCCATTTCCATATTTTGATCTTCTTTTAATTAGTTACTGTCTATTGGTATCCTCAAACCCCAGTTGGAGACTGGAATGTCCTTCTGAATGCAGTCATCTTTTGGGAGATGTTCCTTGTTTTTCCATGATTGTTTCCCTGTCTCTACAGATATGATTGTAATACTGTTTTTATCTCTTCTTTACAGCTCTCTGAAATTCTTTATTAAATTCTTTCCTAAGAACTCTTTCTTGGTTTTAATTTATCTTCTCTTTCTGGCATTTCCCAATATATACTGACATCATATTTGTTTTCTTCTGATTTTTAGACTTTGACAGTCTATCTTTCATGACTTTGATTCAATCCACAGCTCCTTAGTTGGCTCCCTTAAGGTTCAAGACTTCAAAGTGATTCTTGATGTTCTCCTTGAAAATGGGGAGTAGATGCCAACATTCAAGTGTGAAACCAATTGGTTTACTTTTCCAGCTTTACCTTGGTTTGGAAATTGTATCTGAGTGGTTTGCGACCTTGGATATGTCTTTGTTATTAAAATTTGGTCCTTCCATCTCCTTGCATCAGTATAGTTAATTCAATTTTTGGGTATTGTCTGGAGATGGCCATGTATATAGGTATTGTTTTGGTTTTGCTAGATGTTCCAGCCATAAAGAAATCATTGGAATAAGTGTTATTTTATCTGGGTTTCTTTCTGCCCAAATAGCTCCCAGCAAATAAATCTTTGGCAGTATGTGTATTTTGCTTCCTTTGAACTCTCATAATTATGCTTGCATCGTTTCTTTGTTCAGATTGACAGATCCTGTTTAATGGCTGGCCTCTATATCTGGCCTGATTCCCAAAAGCTCCACAGGGTAAATAGTTTTTCTAAGGAATTCAATTTTAGGAATATGTGTGTGCATATGCATATATGAATATGTGTGCCATAAAGGATTTCTCTGCTAGCCTAACTTGCATTTTAAAAATGTACCCATTATTGTCGCTACTAGTGATTGTTAAAATTTTATTTCCTGTTCCTTCCCTCACATGTGGGGCTCACCACCCATAGCTCCTACTTTGATGTAAATCAAAGGCTGTCATTTTACCCAAAGCAGAAAACTAACATGTTTTTATTTTACTCAGCAGGATTGGAAATCAGAATTTAATAAACCTGAATGCCAACACCTCCATTGGTGGCAGAGTAAACAATAATTAAATAAACCAAAAATATATGTCAGTATTTCAAGATCCTTCTAAAATGCCATTGGATGAGGAAGGTTGGGTAGAAAGTAGTAAAATTTTAAAAAGTAGATAATTAATTTAGATTGGGACAAGAAACAGCATATAATTGAGTATATAATAACAGAAAAAAGAATCCAAACTGAAAGCATTAAAGAATGTCCTCCTTGCCATAAGACTGGCAAAGTGAGAAGAAAAACAGAGTTGAATGTACTTAAGAAGGAAGCCCTGTGTGTCTTTCGTCTGAAAAACAGCAGGAATAGAAAGTGTAGTCAGTGAAAGCCAATGTAGAAAAGGGCATGAGATAAATTGGATATGTTTCATTCTAGTCACTCTCTTTTTGCTTTCATTCACCCAATGAGTGAAGTATAAATTGCTCAATTTCCAGGGTTATAATACAAAGAAATGCAAAAACACAGCAATGCATATTCTGTTTTTTTAAAAAGGTCCTATCAAGGATTCAGAGAAGTCCATCTCATTTAGTTCTTAATAATCAAAGTCTCAGTATCCTTCTTTCCCTCTCTCCCCAATGTTGGCCCCATTAATGCCAGCCAAATCTGTTTAGCAATGCCAATCATCCTAGACCCATATCTACAGCCCCCAAACTAGACAATCATGCTCACAGCCAATGAAAATGCATTTCTTTATGCGTGTTCCTATGGTTACACTGAAGAGATTGAGGAGTTGCAACACAAAGCTGGGCCTTTTCATCACTGTTTTCTTTTGTTCCTTCTTTCCTATCTGTTCTTTCTGAATCAACATGTGTCAAACATAAAAGAATGTCAAACCTCAAAAGCAGTAACTATCTATAACTCTTCTCCATCTCATTCCTGCTGTCAGAAAATCACTAGGTAAGTGGGGCAGATGGATGAGATGAAAGCAACCAGCTATGAAAATAACTGTGATAGAAATAGGTGAGGAGACACATTGCACTGCATCCCAATGCTATTGTTAGGTATACAAAAGATGGTTCAATTTGGGATCAATTCTAACAGTGATTAGGACAGTTCATCCCAATATTTAGATTTTTATTTATATATTGATAGGTTGATACCGTATTTTTCGGACTGTAAGATGCACCGGAGTATAAGACACACCAAGATTTCAAAGAGAAAAAAAAGGAAAAAATAGTTTTTGGCCTCTGTGCATCCGGTTTTTGTTCTCTCCAGCTTCCTGGAGCACTCCGCAGGTCTCCCAAACCCTTAGCACGTCCTGTTTTTGCAAAAAACGGGTGAAAAATGGGCCCATTTTTGGCCTCCCAAATTCCCCAGACGTGCCATTTTTGCTTTCCCCAGCCTGCAGGAGCACTCTCCCAAACCCTCTGCATGTCCTGTTTTTGGTGAAAACGGATGTGCGGGGTGGGGTTTCAGGAGACCAAAAATAGCCGTATTCGGTGTATAAGACACACCAACATTTCCAACCTGTTTTTTGGGGGGGAGTGCATCTTATACTCCAAAACGGATGGTAATTGATATTATGTATTTATGTTGTACAACACCCAGAGTCACATTGTCTGAGTTGAACAAGCCTTATCAGCATTTAATTAAGTACTTATGCCCAGTTCCTTACTGATGCAAATCTGTAATGGAATGTAGTCTGGATTCCCAGGCAGGAGGGAGGTGCATTCTAGAGAAGCAAAAGACAATTCGAACCTATGCTTGTTATCACTTTTCTGTATTCAAGTTCCACAAACAGATTTGTTATAGAACATTACAATGGAAAATGCAGGCTATGGCCTGGCAATAATAATTAAACATGAATGATCTGGCAAAAAATAAGATAACTAGTGCAGAGTGAAAGTTTGAAATCACTGGAGGCGAAAGCATTTTGAAACTAATTTATCTGAGGAGGAAGTAGCCCTAAAGCAATATGTAACCCATCTATCTCCTTTATTGTGCCCTAGAAATCCTAGAAATCAACTGCTTGTTTTGTCAATGAATACTGAGAAGTGATGGCATGATTTCACATTCCTGGCAGGAAAGAAAAAGAGTTCTGCGTTAGGTTTAGCACACCAAAATCCTAAAAACAGCCTATATGCTGCACCCCTAAAATGACACCTCGAAATCTCAACTCTGCACATGCCCAGCATGTCAAGGTCCCTCCCACTTTTCTTCTTCACTGTATGGAAGTTTTCTTTCATTAGTTCTGTTACTTTGTGATACAAACAAGTTTACACCAGCCAAACTGTAGTAAACGTACAACCTTTTCAAGGTGGAAATCACATCTTTCCTTAAGGACTTTTTTCCCCTTCTGAATATAAATAATGTAAAATTCATTTTCTAGACTGTACTATCCTGATTCATCTCCCCTGCATATGTTCCAAATGCCTCTTTTTATCAAATAGCTGTATCAATTTTACTAAGTCCATGTCTTGTTATTTTATTTTATTGGTTTATTTTCTTATGAATGCGATTATTATATTGGAAAACAGAAACCACCCTTATTTCTGTCTTATTTTCCCCAAAAAGCAAAATCAGATGAGCAATGTTTAAAATCAAATGTAAAAGAAAGAGTTCCCTAAGATCCAAAATCATTTGATTAGAAACTTGCTTTTACAACAAATTTATTTTGCCATTTGTGGAAATTCTCCAGCCTCTGCAAACCTTTCAATGGTCAGCAAGGATAGGGGAGTTTCCTTTTTTACAGACATCTGTCATAAAAAAAACTTTAGGAAATAACATGAAAAGGTCTGCCCATCCCTATATAAATCTCTGTTCAGAATATTATTATTCAATTTAGCATACAGGTCATAGCAATAGCACTTAGACTTATATACTGCTTCACAGTGCTTTTACATCCCCCTCTAAGTGGTTTACAGAATCAGCATATTACCCCTCTAACAATCTGGGTCCTCATTTTACCCACCTAGGAAGGATGGAAGACTGAATCAACCTTGAGCCTGGTGAGATTTGAACTGCCAAATTGCAGGCAGCAGGCAGTCAGCAGAAGTAGACTGCATACCTGTACTCTAACCACTGCACCACCATGGCTCCTAATAGTTAATTAGGATTTGTATGTTTAGGTTTATTAGGATTTGTATGCCGCCCACTCCCTCTGGGCGGATAACACATCATCATTGCTACCCATCACATCATCCTTCTATCCATCCTTCCAGCACCTGCCATTTCTCTTGGTAATATAAATTCCCAGCACATCCTACCTGTGATCATCCTCACCTCATCACACGGAGCTATCCGGTGGATGATGTCTTTCAAACATCCAATCATCTTTTCTTCCTGAAAATCATAGGGAAACGTTTCCGTCCATTCTGTTAACAACTGTAAAATCTTGGGCCCAAATTTTCTGATCCGTGCCTAAAATAGAGGTGAAGGAATGAAAGATGAAAAATAAAGGGTTGATATCAGCAGATAGAGAAAGAAGGAGAGAAATGACAACCTTAATTTAAAATTAAAGCATTGCAGGATACCTGGAAAACTTACATATGTGCAATACTCTTAACATGGATGATAAATTTCCTGAAATTAGGTAAGGATGAGTGAATCATTCAATTTTCCTTCTGGGTTAATTTTTTTAGTAATTTATAATCACATCTCAATTCATTTTTCCATTAAACCATTGTTTTTTTAAAAAAAAACCTGCCTTTTTTATTTAAATCAGCATTTTTTTGGTATTGGATTTAGCAAAAATGAAATTTCTCAACCAATGCTTCTTTGGCTACACCTAATATTTGACCGTTCACATTACACAGCTAAAAGTTTGCCTGAAAAGATTTAGTTTGAATCCAAGAAGTCTTTGCTGATATAAATCCATTTAGTATTTTTCCTAGTCTCTATTTTTAATACATTTCTGTGTGATTATGCATGAGGCATTGTCACTTCCAAAGTATTTTTAGAAGTCATTTCAGCAAGTTCCTTTGAAACAGCACACATACCCATTATAGTAATAGAAACTCTAGATGAGAACAGAAATTTTCCTCGCATTGGCCTCCAAATGAAAGGTACCCTTTAATCAAACAAAATTATATTGTGTGTATTGAAGCTTCCTGCCTTTTCCACAAAACTGGTCAGTAGGGCTATTTTAGTATTTGGCCAAAATAGGTTTCAAGGGAACTATCACTGGACGTAATATAGCAGTTAAAGGCTTTTGAAAATGTCAAGGAAATAGGGACCATGCATTCTCTCTTGCCCCCTTTTCAAGTTGTCTATAAGGTAGCCCTTAACTTATAACCACATTTGAGCTCAAAATTTATGTTGCTAAGTGAGAAATTTGTTAAGTGGGTTTTGCCCCACTTTACGATTTTTCTTGCCACATTTGTTAAGTGAATCACTGCAGTTGTTAAGTTTGTAATATGGTTGTTAAATGAATCTGGCCTTCCCAATTGACTTGGCTGGTCAGAAGGTTGCAAAAAATGATCACGTGATCCTGGGGCACTGCAACTTTCATAGATGTGCGACAGTTCTCAAACATCCAAATGTAAATTACATGACCATGAGGATGCTGCAATGGTCATAAGCATGAAAAATGGCCATAAGTCACTTTTTTCAATGCCATTGTAACTTTGAACAGTCACTAAGCAAACTTGACTACCTGTATTGCTAATCCAGGGCAGATGGGGAAAAAAAAATCCTTAGTACACAGAGAACAAGCACTGAAAACTCCTGCCACAGCGAAACACTTGTTTCTTATCACACTCTGAACAGGGTAACTTAGCACATGCCCCAAAATATTAATGAGTTTGTACACCTTCCTTTGCAAAGCCAAATATTTTCCTTGGGAAAGCATCTCTTGCTAGATCTTCTGGAAAAAATAAAACGTGTCTCTGGGGCTCTTACCATTTGTTGCTTCTTAAGAGCAAAGTGAAGTCAGTAGTGGGATTGAATTTTTTTTTACTACCAGTTCTGTGGGGATGGCTTGGTGGGCGTAGAATGGCTTGGTGGGCGTGGCAAGGGAAGGTTACTGCAAAATCGCCATTTCCTTCTGATCAGCTGGGACTCGGGAAGCAGAGAATAGATAGGGGCAGGCCCAGTCAGAGGTGGTATTTATCAGTTCTCCAAACTACTCAACATTTCCGCTACCGGTTCTCCAGAGCTGGTCAGAACCTGCTGAATTCCAACTCTGAGTAAGGTGCCAGGAGTGTTGGAACAGGCGACAGATGGATGGAACGCATTGAAAATTGTATACCTATGCATTATACATTTATGTATTTTACCACTGAATTGTCTTTAACAGAAAGACAATTTAGCAACTAGTCTATTTTTGCACTTGTTATTATCCTGCTGCATCTTGCTTAGATGGGGGCTGAATCTTCTCCCTCTCTTGGGGACCTTGGTTGCTGAAAATAAAATTTTCTGCTATCTCAATACAGTTGCTTGGTCTATGTTGCAAGATTTAGGGATTTGGTGCCTTTATGAGTGTGCAGTCATTTTAGTTATTTGTATATTTCATTTCTTCTGTTCAAAGATTATATGTACAGGTTTGTATGCCTGCATAGGTTGGAGGAGGGAATAAACAGAACGATCAAAATAGAAGAAGTAGAGACTGTTAATAAATGAATAATAAACATGAATAAAATTTTAACAATAAGTGATTCTTGAAGATCTGCTATTAACATTTTCTGAGGAATTTAACAGCGTTGCCCTGTTTAAATATGAACGATGATTGTAAGATTTGTAGGTAGAGTGTACAACATTTACTATCACTCTTTAGAGCAATTCTTATTTTCAGGGGCAGAATTGCCAAATGGGAATGCACAATCTGCCAGCCATTGCATGCAGCTTTACAGAAGAAATGTTCCTGTTAACAAAGCATCGCTGACCCTCAAATAGAGTGGCAAGAGGAGAAATGTCTGTAACTATAATTTCAAAGAGCAGTTAAGTCCCCTGATATTTCAAATACTGTTATGAGGACTCTAGCCCACTTCTTTAGCTACATAAACTGAAGACAGTCCATGGTGCCCTTTGTCATATAAGGCATGCATTTGTCTTTAAGGTTCTGCAAGAGTGGCTGTTATTTTTGCAGCAGGAGGTAACACAACAATTCCTCCCAATGTTTTACAAGCACCCCATTAGCTCTTATAGAAGCTCAGCATGTGCAAAGAAATAATTTGGGATAGTTGCACTATGTTTTTCAGAATGAAACAAGGGACAAGTACAGGTAGACCTTGACTTACAACCACAATTAAGCCCAATTTTTTCATTGCTAAGCATGACAGTTGTTTAAGTGGGTTTTGCCCCATTTTATGGACTTTCTTGACACAGATGTTAAGTGAATTGCTGTAGTTGTTAAATTAGTAACATGGTTTGTTATGTGAATCTGGCTTCGCCATTGACTTTGCTTGTCAGAAGCTCAGAAAAGGTGATCCTATGATTCCGGAACATTGCAATCATCATAAATACATGCCAATTGCCGAATGTCCAAATCTTGATTATGTGACCATGAGGATGCCATAAGTCATAAGTGTAAAACAGTCGTAAGTCACTTTTTTCAATGTTGTCGTAACTTAAGACGGTCAGCTAAATGAATGGTTGTAAGTATTGTTGAAAATGCTACAAGGATATTATAGTGAAAGAGATGGAGCAAATGGGATAATTTCAACCCAGGTCTTCTGGATGCTATTAGAACAAGGCTGTACTTTTGGGGAGCACGAGGGCTGTACAGAACAGGATGATCACGCAAAATCATCAAGGCAGTTCTACACAGATTGGGACAGAAATTTCTGCTTCTTTTTCTTGAGATTTGAGAAGCAGAATTTTCGTTTGAATTTGTTTTAAGCATATTAAGCCTACTTGAGGGCTTACCTGATTATACCGTGTTTTCCCGAAAATATGACATGTCCTCATTATATAGCCATGCCACATTTTTCTGGTGGGCAAAAATATAAGCCCCTCCGCATATAAGCGCAACACAGCCATTCACCCATGAGGCTGTGCCCAGCTCTTTGAGAGCCCACTTGCAAGAGAGCAGCCACCCGGGAACCCCGAAACAATAAATCCTCCCCCCATAATAAAGCCCAAGCCATTTTTTGTAGGTAAAAAGAAATTAAAACCTATCTTATTTTCAGAAAAACATGGTACTGTTTGTGTTTTCATTATTAAAATGGCAAGAAACAGTGCAGTAATTTTCAGCAATTACAATCAGGAGTGGCTCCAACAACTACAGAAAAAAAAACAAAAAAACCACCGGCTGCCTATGGCTCTGGTTCTCCACATCTGACAATTACAGTCAAAATATTCCCAAATGCATTTATTTAGGTAGGCACCAGACAGAGAGCAGTACTTCCAAATACAGATGTATTAGCGTCTAACCATCATGGGGCACTTTTTCCGAGCAATTGTATCCTGCTCTGGGGAGCTGAGAGTGATAGGTTACCTAAAAAAAGCCAGCTTGTAATCAAAACCTAAGGCAACGGAGATAAGAGGTAGCACAGTAACACCAACTCATGAAAGGGTATAATTGGCTCTTATTCCCTGAGATCCCAAAGGCTCAATAGGTGATGAAAGGAATATCACCTGGGAAGATTGAAGATTAGAAAAGGAAGAAAGAAGGATACATGAATTATAGCTATCCTCTTACTACATGGAGTTTTGCTGTCAGGCATGGAAGTCCTATTTGAACATGCCAAACCCTTAGGATTACAAAACTCTCCATGGGGACAGAGCAGTAATGGTATCCTATTATCTTCATTACCAATTCGATAGCAGGAGTGCATGTCTGGGCATCCGCAGAACCTTCTGCGCATGCACAGAAGATCTGTGATGACATCGAGAGGGGGGGCGGAGCCTCACACCGCTGCCACTACCGGTTCGCCCGAACTGGTGCGAACCGGCAGCATGCCACCTCTGGGACAGGGACATATGAAGAAAGGGAGATTTAGAGAGAACAGATACAATAGGAAGCTTTCTCCAAATTCACTGCAATCCTATTGTCACACTGTGAATGCTACCCTTACTCATCCTAGCACCTGCAATCATCAAACATACCAACCTTATCCAGCACTGGGTCATCCAGTTGCTGCTGCTCGATGCACTTGTGACAAACACGGGACAGAAGTTCATGTGGTTCAATGAATAGTCTTGAGCTCAGCAGGAATGTGAAGATGTAGGCCTTCTGAGGAAAGGAAACAGGAATATTCATCTAACAGCAACTAGCTAGAGAATTAAATATGCCAAATTCTTTCTCAAAGTCAGAAGTTCATTCAGTGGTTTATTTTGAAACAGAATACTACGGTTGCAATCTCAATCTATCTGGGTGGTATAAGGGGACACTATATTGGCGTATTAGGTGTGAATTTTTTAAAGGAACTTTATTACATTTTAAAATAAAGAAATAAGAACTAACAAGGATTAACAAGAATAATTCTTGTTATCTAGAGAATGTTGGCATTCTCTATTAACTAGACTCTTTTGGGATAGGAGCAGGTTATAAGTACTATAAAATAAATATATAAACGAACAAGAAAACCAATGGCCAACAGATATCAATATTTAAAATGGATGGGCAAGATATCTACTTCTCAATACAGAAGCCTTTTAAGAGTGATAAATCATACTGTGTTCTGTATAGTATCTTTTCAGAAATAGGGATTCTGTTTTGGCTAGATGAATAACATCAACTGTTGAAGTTTAGCTACTTTAAAATTTATTTGTTCTTGGCAGTGTTCCCACTGACATTAGGGACAATAACTATTTAAGATGTTCTCTAGTCAGAGATAGTTTACTAATTTATCATTGTGAATAAGAATTCTATGCCATGAAAAACAAACAACCCAAACCCTTACATAAGTGATGCTTAGAAAAGTGCAAACACATCAATTTATATTTCTGGTAAACATCTACACAAGTGACAGAAGGCAAGTGGAACAGAAGATGTTACTGTACAGGTAGGCCACAATTCACAACCACAATTGAGCTTAAAATTTCTGTTGCTAAGCAAGACAGTGGTGGAATGAACTTTGCCCCATTTTGCCACCTTTCTTGCTAATTGTTATTTGAATCACTGCAGTTGTTAAGTTAGTAACTCAGTTTAGTGAACCTTGCTTCCCCATTGACTTTGTCAGAAGGTTGCAAAAGGTGACCACATGACCCTGGGACACAGCAGCCATCATAAATACATGCTAGTTGCCAAATGCCCAAATTTTAATTATGTGATGATGGGAATGCTGAAATGGTGGTAAATGTGAATAATGGCCATAAATCATTTTTTTCAGTGCAGTTGTAACTTTGAACGGTCACTAAATGAATGGTTGTAAGTTGAAGACTAACTACAGGTTTATTTGCAACAAAGATTGTTGAAAGCTTGCAAAAAGTGACAGTCTAGTTCATCAAAGCAAACGTCAGTTCACAGTAACCAAACATTTACCTCAGGGTAGTAGTCAGCTGTAGGTATAAGGTGTTGAATTAAAGCATCAAGAGATGCTGAGGTAAGGTTTCCATCTTGAAAGATCAGTCCTCCTTCATCATCTTCTTTGGAGGGATGGAGGTGATGAGGGCTGAAGCCACAGGAAGTAAACATGCTGGCAGAGCTCAGCGTTTGGGGCATGCCTTTCTGGAACAAAGGAAGCACAGATAACATCAGTCAAAGGTACACCCAAAAATTACAACAGAGCTTGGGAATGAATAAATGAATGAATGAATGTAAGGAAACAGTTGCATTTTAAAAAACTTCCCACCATCGATTGCACTGAAGAACTCTAACCAGTGGAATATAAAATATGAAATAATCATACAAGTAAAACATCATCATCAACAAAGAACATCAGCAAACTGATCAAAGAAAAAAGTCAATTGGAATAAAAATACTTTCGTTAGCCAACAGGAAAATAGCCCCATGTTAGGGAAAGACATTTATTTTCTTATAGTTTATATTCAAATAATTCTGCTCTGCTATAATTATAAATTGGGCCAAAAAAAAATTAACATGAATATCTGTATATTCAGTTTTATTTAATATATTGTAATACATTCTGCATAAAATACCTATTTTTAAAAGCAAATACACACATATCTTTATATTAATACAAAGACATTTGGGAAATGCAAATATTGAAGTTAATTACACTCTTGGAAAGTTTCATATTGGGTTTGTGGTCTTTCACTGGTTTTGCTAATTGAATAGAATTTCATTATCTTTGCTTGCAGAATATATAGTCAATTAAATAGTTTCTTGCATCTTCATTTTCTCCCTTTCTACATAGATAGGGACATTTATGTTCTTCCTGACATCTGGCACTTTACCAGTTCTCCAAGATTCTTGAAGATAATATATTGGAGTTTGGTCAAAATCTAGCCAGCTCCCTTAGTTTCCTAGGATCAAATAATCTAGTCCTGGAGATCTAAACTTATTCAAAGTGAAGAAATACCCCTGCCCATGTTTCTCTCAATCTCAAGCTTCAATGCTGCCCTTTCATCCTGCCCTTCACATTTTATTGGAAAGTTTTTTGTTGCCATATTAGGAGTTAAGAAGAGCTGGCTTTTAATAACAGAATATTGTTATTTTTACAATAACTCTTGTAAGAAATCACAAGGAAAACACCTTTTACCCTCCTGGTGATATAAAAGCTTGAATATTTTGGCATACACCAATCTGCTCTCTCTCACATACACACTGCCCCTGGCACAATGGGTTATCTTGTGAGGTTGGCATAATGCACAGTCCCTCAATCACTATCCTACTGTTTGTCAAGGATATAATGAGGACTTGAACCAACATGCATTGCTGTCACTTTTTAAAACAGCATAGGCAGTCCTTGCTTAATGATTGGTCAATTAACAACCATTCACAGTTATGGCAGATGCTCCCTCCCCCAAATTACTTATGACCCATCTTCGAAGTTACGACTGCCTCAGCCACCAGTAGTCACAATTGCATTTTGGTCACATGGCAACCAGTTTGCATTTACAAGTGATTGCAGTGTCCCAATGGTCATGAGCACAATTGGAAACATTCTTTACTGGGTTTGGGCAAACAAAAAAAGCCCATTTGGGAGAATGTATTAACAATCATAGTGATTCACTTTATGATCATCATAAAAAAAGTTGTAAAATCGAGACAGGTTGTGTGGTGACCTGCTTAAATAACCACAACTTATGATCAAAATTCCAGGCTCAATTGTGGTTATTACGCGAGGATCTATAATTCACATCTCTTTAAATATGTTCCCAACTCTTTTCAGTGTTCCCACCTTTTCTTTTGAATAGATGCAAAAAAAGTTGTTTGATCACAGCCACGTTGGCCTTTCTCTCTGCTGCCTCCCTCAGATGCCCAAGCATGACTATTGATTCCCTCAGTTGATTTATTCAGATTGAGTTAATGAGCCCAAGTCTGTGGCCCAGGTCAAACTGACTAAATACTACTTTCCTTGTTCCTGACTGAAGTGAAGCCTTGCAGGAGCTCATCCAACCTGGTTAACCAATAACTGCAGAGCTTTTATTATTTCAGTGGAATTGGAAGCCAGCATAAGCTAATACCATGGATCCTTTAAATCTAAAATACCAGGGTTTCACCTGCTATTTGTGGATAATATCTTAAAGGTGGTTTCTTTGCTAGGATTAGAGAAGTGATTTCCCATCACCAAGATACTGATTGGTTTATCTATGTAAACATGTAAGCCATCACCACATATTAGTTAATATTCTTCAGGCTTTGACACATCTTAGCTTTTTTCATCCCAAATCAGCGCAGATAACTGGTTGCTGCCATCTGCTGTAGCAGGGCCTCTATTTGAATCCACCTTGGGATTAATAGGTCACTGCTTTCTCTCAACTTCAATTTGTTAAGAAGCAAAAAACTGAAGATACTAAAAATAAATACATGGTTACTTTAATTATTATTGTTCTATTAAATCTAGAGGCTGCACGACTCTGGGATTTGGGTGTTGATGAAAGAAATGTCCTTCTGGGTTCAGCTCCAAGTGGGGAAAAAGACACTGGAGACATGGAGGCTGCTTGGAAAGATGGTTTATTGTTGGACAGGGCCACATGGCTTGAGCCCTGAACAGAAAAGGTGATCACATGCTTCAATGTTGGTGGAGAAGAAGAGAAGGGCTGAAGGAGGGGCTTGCTAGGCTTTTTATAACCTGTTTAGTCCCACCTCTCTGTTTCCTGTTCCTGTGTAAGAAATGTATTCTGATTGGTTGTCAGACTCCCATGGGGCCATGCAGGGGCTACTCTCTAGGCTGTGTTTTGAATCCAGGTATGGGTGAGTTCTCAGATGCCATGTGGTCAGTTGAGTAAAGTTCCAACATTATCATGCCTTTACTCCCATCCCCCCTGGGGCTGCAGTGGAGAAGTCTTTATTATGTAAAGTGGACTAGCCTGGCCTTCTCAATGGTCCATTGACAAAGTAGGGATGGGCAGGAAGCTACAGGCAACTATTCTGTCTTTTAAAACATGTTTCTTTTCATATCCAGGGAAATATTCTGCCTTTTCAATATTTCCTAGGATATTTCATTTTTCTGGGAGAGGGCTGGATGATAACTTCCCACAGTGTCTTACAATTAACAAATAAGAACTGTGACATCAAGCAAGCAAGAACAATACAGACCCAGAAACATACACTATAACAAAAAAACAATTGGCAAGAGCTTGACACCCTTCTTAGCTTCACACGAGATAACTGCTAGGTCTTCAAAGACCTTGTTTTGGCTGGCAAAGTGCTGTAGGCGTCTCCCCTCCCCTGGCTGGCCTGCAGAGGAGAACTACAATGCTAATTCAGCCCTCGAAGAAATCCAGTTTGACACCCCTGCCTTAGATATTATGATTTTGCTTACATATATTAGGCAGCTACAATTCTTATCAACATATCGTCCATCTCAATGCATTGACAAATCAGATAAAAACTTCTATTTAGGTACAATTTAATAAAGACACCAATCCTAATGCTCCTTTAGATTTAGACCACTGGCTAACAATTGTCAGGTTAAACACATGAACAAAACAATGTAGGGGATGGGGGAAAGGCAGAAATCATTTCATGTGAATTGTTGGGAGACCTCTGGATCCAACTGTGTGGGTGTCCAGGCGCCAGCTGCAGAATGCTTATTACATCACCATTCAATGAAAAGGCCAGGAAAATTTGGTCACTGACACGTTTACATTTAACAGAAAGTCTTGTGGCAAGTGATAATGATATTGTCAGTATTGCTGCCACACAAATTGCCTAAGTCCTAAGAAAAGAAACAAAACAGCCCTTTCCTAATTAAAAATCCAAGCAGAATGCATGCAGTCTTGTTCTTAATTTCAAAGGACAAAATACTTGTAATCGGTGGCTGAATGCATAATATCCTGGGACTAAGAATTTGGCTGCCTTTCATTTCTAATATTATATGCACATTAGATTTCATTCTGCCTGAACGTTAGAAAGATGGCCAAATCCCATTACTAATTTCCAGTTCTCTCAATAATGTATCATTTTGTTTACATGGAAAAGTTTGCAGGAATGGATAGTTGCCTTTATCCTAATCTTTCAATGGATGGAGATTTCAAATTTCCAGGTGAGCATATCGGGGAAGGTTGGGCTATCTATATGGAATCAAAAACAAATTGCAGATATTGAACCATTGCAGTTCCAAGTCTGCACACTACTTTCTTCAATAAAAATGACAAACCTCTGTAGTCCTACCCTATTTGAAGCAATAAATTATTATGTCTCCATGCCACTTCTAGTTTTGTTAGACAATGATAAACTTAAGGGGTCCCTCTTTATAGATCATCAAATGGCACTTCAGTTTCTTTAAAAATATAAGCACAACCAAATTATTTCCGGAATTATATTTCTTTATTTTTAAAT
This sequence comes from Thamnophis sirtalis, assembly GCF_051295495.1. NCBI lineage: Eukaryota > Metazoa > Chordata > Lepidosauria > Squamata > Natricidae > Thamnophis > Thamnophis sirtalis. Next base: position 91,113,378 of record NW_028261383.1, on the reverse strand, counting down.
GTAGCTTGCAAAATATAGTGAGGAAATGGATGGATGGTTTTCAGAGTTGTCAAAAAATGTAATCACATATGTTGATATCTACACTAAATACAGTGTTTTCAGAGTGGTAAGTCAAGTGTGATCCATCTACCAATCTTCTAAGAACTAACACTGTTACCAAAACCAGGCTGTTTAGAAAAAATTTGCTAGCTTCAATGCTAAGATGTGGTATAAACTACCTACTTGAACATTTTCCCATTTTTCTGTATAAGGCCAATAAAGTAGTCCAGAATCCAGAAAATTACTTCAGTCATGCCTTAGTCAGAACTTATGACTTTCCTTGAGCATGCCCACTTTGTTATGAACTGCCTTGAAATGATCTGCTGTGCAGCATACATGGAGTTACAAAGCCTAACAGCTTTGAGAATGTGGAACCCCTTAATTCAGAAAGTACTTTGGCTATAAATGCAACAATATAATTATCTGTATTTTGAGGAAAGCACTTTCTTTCACTCTCAGTCTCATATCTGAAATACATGAACAGAAATATTATAGGGCTGTTGTGAAGATCCTTGGAATAATATGCTATTTATAATAAAAATAACTCCATGTCATGCTGAACATATACATTAGATGCCCTATTCTCTGAACTGTCATCATAATAAAAATATATTGATGCTGTTTCATTCTGCTGCAGAATAATTTTTGCTGATTTTTTTAATTCATTTAGCCTGTAATATATATGTCTGATTATGGTGGCAACTATGACACATACAAGCTATATTCGCATATATATTCACAGATGCTGAACCATGGTTTGCTTAATTTCATTTGGTTGATACTAATCCATAAATCATAGTTTGCAAATCACACTAGCTAGGTTCATACATATTAGCATATATACAAACGTAGCCACAAACTGATATACAGTTGGAATTATTAAAAATTGAATCCATGCAGAAGAGATAGTAGACTTTATATTACACTCTAATTGCCTGTAGTCTTCCTTAGAGATATCTCAGCACTTCTAATTCATTCATCTTTCTTCTGTATTGGCATTTCATTTTTCTCCCAAGAAATTCAGGAATATGAAAATCATTTAGTAGATTTTCCTGATAGAGGCTTCAGAATATTTTGAGAAACCAATCATTACACTTCACAAATCCAGCTACACTATATATACTATATATGTATATAGTGGTCAATAGTACCCTCACGAATGATGGGACCATTCAAGGGGTCAATAAAAGGGTGAGGACCAAAAGGCAATTGATAAATGATGGAAGATCAATTGGGATCAATTAACCTTTTGGGTTTCTGTAGAGTTCCACATCACTTCCTAGTCCTGAAGGTGAGGTGACTGGAAGAGGGAGATGTTATGCAGAGTTGGATGGTCAGCCACTAGCCTTGAATTATCTCTATTATTGGTTAATCTTCAATTTGATTCAAGTCACAGGCACACTGCATAGGCTTCTTCCTCGCCATATGGTAGCAGCAGCCTGAGCAAGATCTGAGCTCCAGGCCTGGAGCTGTCTGCTCCAGAGCCACAAGGTGAGCTGCAGAAGAGAGGGGCCCTTGGCTGCAAGGTTGCCTGGCACTGTGAGCAGGGGCAGGGCTGGCAAGAGTGCACCAGAAACACCTTCAGGTGCCTAAAGAGACAGAAGAAGAGGCAGCTCCTGGCCCTTGCTGGCTCAGATGATCTGTGGGACACAGATGTGGCCACTGGAGTCACACTGGTGGAGTGGGGCAGGGTCGAACCTCCTTGAGGTAACCAGGAAAGGGAAGGAGCCACCATGTTAAGCGCAGCCTCAGGGATCACTGCCTGTGTTTGTGAGGGGACACATGGGTGGGCTGCCTCCTGTGCTGGCCACACCCACACCTTCACTAGGGCTTACTTTTGGGGAGAATGGGGCTTATATTAGGCCGTAAAAATCAGGCTACGGCTTATTTTGGGGATAGGTCTTATTTTCAGGAAAACACAGTACTATTAGCTAAATCACCAACTATTAAATTATATTGATATAGTCAATAAGCAATCAGAAACTTCACAAAGTGGTCAATCAAATGAAAAGTTGGAGGAGTCCTGGCTTAAATGGCCTGTAGCTTAGTTTGATGTGTAACTACTCCAAGAAAATTTTGTAGCTGAGTAAGACTCTAAATTCAGGTGGCTTGATTCCAATTTCATCTCACAATCCACTATTATCAGAATGAAAATTTAGAAAACCTTCACGTGTAACACAATTGAAAACAGAATTGTTGGGAAGCTGCTCCTCCCCTTGGCACAGAAGACTCACCTATCATATAGCCAGTTTCAACATTTTGTTTATTTACTTATGATTTATTGATTAAATTTGTATGATGCTCATGTCACCAAGGGGCAATTCTAGGCAGTTTAAAACCAAGTAAAAATAACAAACTAAATTATTAAATTATTAAAATAATAAATCCACTTTATTTTGACAATACGTATTTTCGTACTCAGGAGATAGCACAATATCTGAGATCAGGGGTTCCGCAAATTTTTCAGGCTGTGGACTGCTAGTAAAAATATAAATATGCAAAGTATTTTCATATTCTCTGAACTCCTAGTCAAAGGACAAACTGGACGTGTTTGAAGTTTTTCTTTGTTCTTATTCTGCTTCAAAGTGCAAAATCCCTTTTCTCTTCCTTCTGAAATATTGCAAAGCTATGGACAGAGAGATAGTTTTGGCTTGTAGAAAAGATATAAAAGGCTCAGTAATATCTTTCCATTCTTATCAGTTCTTCCTATTCCATATTCTTTTATTTGCTATGTTCATTTAAATTACAGCATAGCTGTGTTATCATAGTTGCCTGCGGCTAATGCTATTTAAACAGATAAGAATTGAGTTTTGCTGTGGAATATCTTGATGTATTATGTACAAGAAAAGTAATAACTGAAAACAGATTGTATCAATATTGTTTGGGAGCATTATGCAGCCTGCCCATAAAGTCAGTTATCAATGAAACATGAAATATGATTTCTATCCTAATCAAGAGTTGCTGAAAATTATAACCTAGTATTTAAAGCTGGAAATCATTTCACAGAGCTAAACAATAGTAGATGGATGAAGACTATTATTTGCAAAAACTTTGAAGATATCACAATGTGGGGAAAACTATACTGAAATTACTTTACGGATAATGGAAAGCAAAGTAAGCTGGAAGGTGGATGGAGGTATGAAAATAGAAAAAGCAACATTCTCGATGAATTAAAATTTAGAAAAAGTAAGATTGAGGCTGTGCAAAAGCCTTTGAAAGCAGGCTTCCCAAGAAATATATACAAACATCTCTGATAATATAACTAAAGGTAAAGGTTCCCCTTGTACATATATCCTAGTTGTTCCCGACTCTAGGGGACAATGCTCATCTCTGTTTCAAAGCCGAACAGCCAGTGCTGTCCGAAGACTTCTCCATGGTCATGTGGCTAGCATGACTAAATGCCGAAGGCGCATGGAACACTGCTACCTTCCCACCAAAGGTGGTCCCTATTTTTCTACTTGCATTTTTAGATGCTTTCGAACTTCTAGGTTGGCAGAAGCTGGGACAAGTAATGGGAGCTCACTCTGTTACGCGGCGCTAGGGATTCGATTAAAGTCATTTAAAAAGCTTTTGCGACTTCTCTGGAAAGTTGTTCTTGGAAGTGAACAATGAGGTTTGGGGTGGAGAATAGGAAAAGGTTCAGGCAGTGATGCTTGTATTCTTTACAAAGGCTCACCCCAAAGCAATTGTGGGATTGTAACAGAGGCATTCTTGCAGGGGTGAATCAATTAACACATGTAGTGTGACAAAACACGAGGATGGTTTACTCTCCTTGGAAACTCATTACCTGGTGATGACATATATCAGCAACAGGGCCTGATGTTAATAGCTTTCCTGGCACAAATTTATGGATATCTATTCAGAAGTAAATCTGACAAAGCTCAGTGGGGTTTAGTGCCAGGTAAAGATCAGCTGCATAACTTTTATCAACTGATCAAATAATCTATTGCTTATGATCAGAAAAATGCAAATATTTTTAAATATTGGACTAAAGAATTCATTTTTTAAAAAAGTAAACAAATCATTACAAGGATTGAATTGCTATGATTTGGCACAATAGCATTCTGAAAGTGATGTGGAGGGGAAAGAACTAATCTTGTGGCTGACACTTCCTCGCTCTTGGCTTCACACACGTAGTCACAGTTGCATATTTTGATGTACACCAAGTTATTTAAAAGCAAACTGTAGCTGTTTGCTGCCAATATAGTTGATTTGGGCTGTCATTCCATTTCCCAATGAACTATTATTTTATTACTATAAACCATGAGTGACTTATTGCTTAGAGCAAAACAGCTGCTTCTGTTTACTCATAAAGATATTGAGTTATCCTTGCCTCATACATCATTTTCTACAACTGCTGAGAACAAGAGGAAGATGTAGTCTTTTTCCTGGTTTTAACAAGTTGCCTATTTAAAGTACCTGATAAAGATAGCCATTAGTAGCTGTCAAATTATCTGCAGTACAGGCACTGATGGAACCACAGTGGTGATTACAGGAACAGAGAATAATTCATGTCGTCTACAAGAAGAATGAAGCTGGAATCACGCTTGGCTCATCTGGGAAGTGGAAAGCTTGACTGCTGCTGTGAATCTTCTTCAGCTAATGAGAAATAAAAATATATATCTGTGGATCTTTGCCAAAGGACTTCAGCAAACTGTGCCTGCTTGATTTTCAGTTATTCTCTTCCCCTCCTGAGGCTCAGAGTACCTCGGTGGGATGTTTTAGGAGATGCAGAAATCTGCAATAGGAATAAGTTCCACTGTGCAACAGACTTGGGAATACATACCGGTAATGTTGCATACAGTCTAACTGGGCTAAAATGTGGGCTTTAATTTTTTTTTTTTTACTTTCTTCAAAGGAAAAAAAGCTATTAGTATCTTGTGAAACTATTCCCTCTTCTTAAAGCACCATAAATTTCTTTTCAACACATTCAGAATATTCCTGTGTATTTAAAGCTAGTAGCAGAATTGTCTTCTGTTCACCTTCTCAGTAGGTCATAAACATGTAATTTGCAGCCTACAAAACTGTCAAAGTGCACATACTTACTGTCAGTCACAATCAAAAGGACCCGAGTGACCAAGCAGAATAATGAACCTATGTGACATAATAATCCGTGTGAATCGCAAAGAAAGATAAACAGGAAGAGCATCATATTCACATAATATAGAAAAATGTAAACTCAAGCTTTTTCTTCAAACAGATTTTTCCTTTCAATTGGCACTATTATTACAGGTAGTCCTTGACTTACAACAGTTTAGTTAGCGACTGTTTGAAGTTACAACAGCACTGAAAAAAGTGACTTTTTCACACTAATGACTGTTGCAACATTTCCACGGTCACATGATCAAAATTCAGATGCTTGGCAACTGACTCATATTTATGATAGTTGCAGTGTTCGGGGACATGTGACTGACAAGCACAGTCAATGGGGAAGCCAGATTCACTTAACAAACATCTAAATAGGTTAACAACTGCAGTGATTCACTTAACAACTATGGCAAGAAAAGTTGTAAAATGGGGCCAAACTGATTTAACAAATATCTCACTTAGCAACCTAAATTTTGGGCTCAATTGTGGTCATAAGTCAAGAACTAGCTGTATATCATTACGGGTCTGGATTATTCAGAACTAGGAAAATCCCTTTGATCCCTATTAGGAATTAATGACGAGGATTCTTCATCGAATTGAAGTAATTATTTGGAATTCAGTGCTATGTGAGTATATATATGAGTTCAAGCATTCTGATCTTTAAAAAGCTGGCCCTCTAAATCAACCTGTCATATTTTAAGTGCTATTGTTCAGCTCTTAAAGTGTAAACAGACTTATGAAGATTTTTTTTAAAAATCACCAGAATTTCCAAATGATATTAGAATGGGATACAATGGCAAACTAATGAACATACTTATTTTATTACAATGATCTAATTTTGTATGATGCTGACTTCCTGAAACATTCAATATTTTGGGGCTAGCAGATTGGGGTAGATCAAACCACAGTCCTAACAGTGACAAGGTGAACCTGGAAATGTCACATCACGTCTGCAACAAGCAGCCTACATGCCATACCTTCAATTCAGTGCTCCCACAAGCTCAGTGCTTCCTGTTCTCTGTCTCATCCACCAGCAACAGCAACTAACGTTTTACTTCATGAAAGTAAAGAAGATTCAAAGAAACAAGGAAACCATATGAGCAAGATGACAGACCAACAGAATAATGTGGCAAAAGGAGCATTTAGATCAAGTCCAACCCTGCTCAAAACAGCAACTCAAAATATAGCATCTCAGGAGCATGGTTGTTAGGCTTTGCTTCAACATATTCAGTGAAAAGACATGGCACAAGAACTCTGATCAATTCGTTCCCAAGTTGAATTGCTCTTATTATTCAGAGGTTTTTCTCTAGCCTTCAGTCCATTATACCATGTCTTGTATTCTGGAATGTGAGAGAACAGGAACTTAACCTTCTTCTATGTGACCTTTCATATGTATATATAGAATAGACTACCTATCCCTTTTATCTCTCCAATAAATCCCAGTGATTCTAATCCCCAGAAGAGCAAAGCAATTAAGTGAAATCAAAATCTGGCAAAGAGTTGCAAACCAGAAATGTGTCTGGCTCAGTACTTAAAAGAAGAGGAAAAGAAAAACTGAACTTCTCTTTCGGACTGTCTTTCTCATCTTCTGTGACCTTCCTAGCTCACATGGGTCCTTCTCCATTACCAGAATTTTATCTTTCAGAGATGAAAAAGAAATACTGGCATAGGACAATGAATTCTGGGAAGCTACTCCTTTTTTCATTCTTACAGAAATACAAAATGAGTCACATCACATACTATCTACACAACAGAAAAGTTGCAATAGTTCAGTAGCTAACTGGCTGCTGAGAATCCTGAGAGAGAGGATAATAGGTTGGAAGTAGGCTCCTCTATAGTGTCAACCTATGAAATCTGGAAGTAGATTAACCAGAAATGTATTACAGAATGCTTTCTGAATTAAGTAGACATGAAAGGACTCGGATTATCAAGCATGCTGAGTTCACCAGCTTTTACCTCAGATAATTATCACGTTTGTATTTCTTCAAAAACATTTTGCAAGCCATCTATTTGTTGCTTATTCTCAATTATTCTCATCCATTTTTTCCCCTTTAACCCTGCCATCTGTATGTCCTGGAAGTTGTGTAAGGCATACAGAACAGTGTTACATTAAAATTAATTGCCAGCATCCTCTTTGTGAGAGCAAGGTCACCTTCCTAGCAGAGTGCTTGTGTTTGTTCATGTCTGTAAATTTTGTTTGAAAGGGGGGGATGAAGTAATTAACATGAATTTGGAAGATAAGTCCCAAGTAGAATATAAACAGCAAGAAGAAGATGTATGGCCAATTACATTAAATACCAATCAAAATTTCAGCCACACGACAGTTCTCCTGAGCATTTAATCTGTTAGCTCATATAACTTGCTTCTTTATGTTTGCACCAGCAATTTTAAAAAAAAACCAACATCTTCAGCTGGATAACTAAACCATTTGATCTTAAAATACAGCAATGGAACAAAATTCAATCTATACAAAAGGTTAGGAAATAGTTTAGTGCCAAACCAGATTATTATCATGGCTGTTGGGCAAGGAGAATGCTCAAGTGAGTGACTTCTTACATACTGTATATAATATTTATAAGATTTTTCATTTCCCTCAGTATCTTCTAAACAAAATTGTAGCAGCCAATGCTAACCGTCTTCCTGCTAACTGTCTGGACACAAAAATAGGTCCTGTGGACCCATATTTAAAAATATGGAGGTCTTCTTCCTGAGGACCATTGATAGGGAAGTCAGAAGGAAAGCCTCTTCCTTTCTCTGCACTGTCAAGGACACATTTCAGGATCTGAGGGAAAATAAGTAAAGCAGAAGCAACTCTGTGGTCCAAAACAAGCAAATGCAGACAATCAGGAGGATTGGCGACAGCTTCAAAATCAAAGTAGGAAAAGGTGGAGGGACTTAGCCATGCGCTCACCACTTCTTATTTCAAGCAGTTCTCATTGACCAATAGTAATTGGGATTAGGAACTCTGTTGTTGAGCGAAATAGTCATAAGGCACAATGTTTTGTGACCATGGTGATTTATGATGGTAGTTGTGGCACTTCCAGTTGCCATCATTAGGCAAATTCCATATGGTTGCAGACCTAGAGAGATTTACTACCAAACCCAGAGAGATGTATTTACCAAGTATTTTTTCACGATTGCCTCCTGCTGATTTCCCTCCTGCTGGTTTCCCCATTGACTTTGGTTGCCTCCTGCTGGTTTCCCCATTGACTTTGGTTGTTGGGCTTTGGCAGTGAAGGTCGCAAATGGCAATCATGTTACTACATGATGCTGCAGTGTTGTAATTGCAAACCAGTTGCTGAGCATCCACATTGTGATCATATGATTGCAGAGATGTTGTGTCAGTCCCAGCTATGAGGACATGTTGTGAGGACCTGTCATAAGTATGTCTTGTTCAGCACTGTTGTAACTTTAAATGGCTGCTGAAGAAGTGTGTGTTAAGCACTATCTATGATGAGCTTAGAACAGAGCCAAAATTTACATGCTGGGTCAGGTCCATAGATGCTAAGGCAAGCTATATGGGCCAGAAGCAGTATCCAAAATTAAGTTAACAAGACACAGTACATCACCTATCTCTAATCTATAATTCATGCCTGTGTGCACAATGCCACTGGGAACTGAAAATGCACAAAATGAATGTGACGCATACAAATTCGAAAGCAGCATTCAGAAAAAAATTCAGAGACTGGATATCTTTCAAGAGCTTTTCAGAAAATGAATAAATGTCCAGATGTAAGAAGAAAAAGAAATGGTTATATAGTGTTTTTCCAAAAGGTTGTTTATAAATGAGCTGTGAGGAAAACCTTAATAAGATTCTGTGAAAATTACCAGAACAAGATTCTATTACTGTAACCGTACAGTAAAACAAGTAATAGTACTCTTGTTTTTGGATTGTGTCTAGACTACCTCAAATGGCTTTCAAATCTGAAAGCACTTCCTCCCTTTCCTGCCTTTACATTCCAGAGAACTAGGGAGAATCCCTTCTGAGATGCTTTCTCCAGCTCCATTCCTTCTTTAGTTTCAGATTTTATTTATCAGACTATTGTCTAGGTGGTGTTTCTTCCTTCTGTCTCCCAAGGTTACTCTCAGTCCCATTACAAAAACTGATTCGCTCCTTTTTATAAGCTGAGAATTGAGCAATGTTTAAAATTATTTACTAATTTTGGGAGAGTAAGTATTTTCTGAGGGAAATTGGACTTTGGGCAAGCTGTAGGAGTTTCTCTGGACTCCAGGAGATCAGAGTGATAGTTCTTCCAGTTCTTTGGTGTTAATTTAATTGGAAGTCTATCTGTATGAAAGACAGAGAGTAGCTATGAAGCGTTTCTAAGGAGTGAGAGCAGAAGGAAATGCATTCTTAATTTAAATTATTAACTTTAAGAAATTAAAGAATTTTTAACTTAAATTTAAGCTAATTCTTAACATAAAGCCCTAGTGAGAGTAGTGCTGAGGGACTGGAAGAGTGTGAAAGCTGAAGCCTCAGGCTTAGACACGATAAATAATAAGTGGAAATGGCAAAGGAATAAAGTGGGCTGCCAAAAGTCCCTTTTGACCAGTTCTGAGTCACAGAACAAAGACAACATACCTATTGCATATTGGGTAGCCCACCCCACCCCCAGGTTCCTGCTGTGCTTTCATCAAAATCCACAGGGGTGGATGGTGGGTAGGAGAGTGTTGTTCCTGGAAGGGATGAATGAAGAACCCTGGGAGAATATGCCAACAATATATGCTTTCATCAAAGGTGACAAAAAGCATGAAGGTCACCCCAGTTTTCCAGATAAAATAAGCAGGAACCTATATTGGACAGCAGCAATGTAGGAAGATGCTAGAGAGAAATGATCACTATAATAACAATGCTAAATACACAATTTCATACTGCATAGGAGATGACAAAGGTAAACCACTCAAATGACTTGACACAATTACACATTAACATCTAAAGAGCTATGATGGTGCAGTCCTTAGGAGGCAGTATTGCAGGCTGACTCTGCTCACTGCCAGGAGCTCAATCCTGATCAGCTCAAGGTTCACAAACCTTCCATCCTTCTGAGATCGGTAAAATGAGGACCCAGATTATCAGGGGCAATATGCCGATTCTGTAAATCATTTAGAGAGGGTTTTAAAGCACTCTGAAGTGGCATATAAGTCTATGTGCTATTGCTATTGCTATCTTAGACATCAGGAAATTGAAATCAAACTGGAATTCAAACATTTTCAGTTAGAAGATCATACTATTTGCTACATAAGACATGAAGAACAAAGAAGGAATTGTGTTGCTTTCATAGTCAAAGAAATGTACAGTAGAACCTCTGGTTATGACCATAATTTGTTCCATAACTTTGGTAGCAAACCGATTTAGTTGTGACACAATCCTAATTTTGGAAATTTGGTGCTTTAAAAAAAATAGCACAGAAGGGGAAATCGGCTGCAAAAAATCCTCCCAAATTGTGAATTTTTTGGTCATGGTGAGAAGTGTTTGTGACCAGAGGTTCTACTGTATGAAAAACCAGTACTCTGCTACAATGCAATTATTCTTGTTTTTATTTACTGCCAGACCCAGAGAGATGTATTTACAAAGTATTTTGTCACATGTTCTGGCTTAGGTACTATCGGCAGGTGTCTCCATAAGATTCTGTAAATAATAAGTTAATAACCATTTGAAAGAATGTATTCCACTACTGAGATCAACAAGAATGAGAACTGTATAAAGTCATGTATTAGAGCGGGGTGTCAAACTCGCATCATCATGGCAGTGTCACATGATGTATTGTGACTTTTCCCCCTTCGGTAAACTAGGCGTGGCCATGGCCAGCGTGTGCAGCATCTGGCCCACGAGTTTGACAGCCATGTATTAGAGTATAAACTTAAAAAATCTCTGATAAATCTTCCTTAGCATCATATCTATTGGACTATGAGTACAATACCAAATGATGTTTTGAGTATATTTTAAAGTCACCTATGGAGGAGCTTTAACTCTGACATACAGGGAGAGTTTGCAGTACTTAAATTTATCACCTCCTTCCCGACTGGCAACAAGAAAGGAAATGCACAATAGCCATCATTTCCATCAGGCTGTTTTTTCTCTCCTTAAAAGGGAAGATGGCCCATTCATCTTCTCTTTCTCTCATTTCTACTTGGAAGTAAAAGATGCTCCAATTTATCCCTATTTTAAGAAACCTGTAAGCACTAAATCAATAGGTGTTGCAATTGCATGGATTGGACTCAGGGGCCAATTTTCTTGTTCCTAATCCCAGGCCAAATATATATATATATAATTCCACACTTAATCAGATACCATCAAGAAAACAGCAATAGGAAAAGTTAGTATGAGAGACTGAGTGAGCAAGAGAGATAGATGTCAAGCCTGAAGTCCTAATAATTTTTAAGGGAATAAGAAAATGGAATCTCTTTGTAAATAAATATACAAATCTTTTAAAAAGGGATTGCAAAGAGTTCTGTAAAAAGATACCCCCCAAAAGCTTCAGTTTCTTCAAAAGAAAAAAAAAGAATGAAGGGTTATTGGTTTGGTGTTAAAAGCAAACAAACAAAGAAGAGGGAATGATAACATGAAACAGATACTTGAGCAAAGATATTAATTCAAGCAACCCTCCACTCTTGGAAGGATGCCACCGTTTTTAATGGGTTCACAAAATAATGGATTATGGGCAAATCAAAGGAGATATGCAAATGGAAAAACAGCAGCAGTTTTACTAAAACCTAATATACATTCAGAATGAGTCTACATTTTAAAGGAGAACTTGCAAAAAAAACCTGGTATGATAAGCCTACCCTACAGCTATACTCATTTGAAAACATTGAAACTGAAATTTTAAAAGAAAGATAAATAACTAACAATGAAATCATTGCTAGATAAGAGCACCTGGCATGCTTAGCTGTTCTTTTCGTATTTATTTTTCTGTGGTAAAATTACAGAACAACCAGGTCATGGGCTTTCGGATTTGGCACAAGCCTGAACTGAGGAAAGAACTGAAACAAATATTTTTTGGGGGGAGTGAAGAGATAAGAGGATGAAACTGATATTCTGAAGAGTGGACTAGAGCAATATTAATATCCAAGAAAAAATGATGATGAAGTCATAAATGCTGTGAGAATGTTAAAAAATGGTAAAATTGCAAGGGTAAATTCTATGACTGAAGAAATAAAATCAATGTGATTTACTTATGGAGTGGGTATATGCAGTGGTGGGATTCAAATTTTTTTACTACTGGTTCTGTGGGTGTGGCTTGGTGGGCGTGGTATGGCTTGGTGGGCATGGCTCAGTGGGCATGGCAGGGGAAGGATACTGTAAAATCTCCATTCCCTCCCAATCAGCTGAGACTCGGGAGGCAAAGAATAGAAGGGGGCAGGGCCAGTCAGAGTTGGTATTTACCAGTTCTCCGAACTACTCAAAATTTCTGCTACCAGTTCTCCAGAACTGGTCAGAATCTGCTGAATACCACCTCTGCATGTATGGCTTTTAAATATATGCATGAAGACTGCATTAATTTGGAAAATACCATTACCCCTCTAGGAACAGACAAAGGAGGCAGGAGATACATGAAACTAAACTGAATGCAGTGGGAATGGGTTACTTCAGTAGTGTGTATAGTAAAACAGGAAGCGATAGGATCAAAACTGAATGAGTGATGAATGTGGATTAAACACAAAAGCAGGTAACTGATATGAAAGAAGAACACTGAGGAGGTTGGATCATATGAAGCGAAAGAGGATCAAATGGCAAAACAAATACAGAAAAGAAGAATGAATTAATGGAGAGGAAGGGAAGACCAAGACAGACTTGCTAGATGATGACAGCCTGAAAAACCAGAAGGTAGATTAGTTTAAAGAACCAAAGGGCAACAAATAAATGGATGGATGGACATGATTTTAGTTCTGCTTCCTTTTTCTTTTCTTACTCCTTTAATTTCTTTGCCTTACTATGTCTTACTCCTATGTCTTCACTCTGCCTGAAGTTAGTTAACCTTAAAAGGGAAGAATGTGATGAATATGCACAGGTCAGAACAGATTAAAAGAGTATGTATGTTGTCTGTTTCTGAATTGGGCATCAGCAAACCTTTCTTTTATCAAAGTATTGTTTTCACAAAGTCATTTTTGTGCTGCCCTGATAATGGTAGAGTGTGTGCCGGGTATGAGTGGTTACAGCAAAATTGGACTAAAATGAAATTTTGAGAAAAATCAGCACCACAGAGGGCTATTCCTTTTTTTCTATTTTGTTAGCATCTGTTGGCCCTCATGAAGATGGGCCACTGGACAGAACTAAAAGGGAGGAAGGGGGGAATCAGTATAAAAGCCAGTATAGTATTGGACACAAGGAGCTGTCCAGCAAAAGCATGGAGCTGTCCATTTTCAGATTAAAGAGATGACTGCTGAGAAACAGATTTGAGATTTGATATGAACATAACCTTTTTTTTTTTGTACCAATCGGGTCAGGTTTTTGAATGCTGGGTGATAGAAACCTCCTTGTTCTAGTTGTTCCTACAATCTGGAAAAAAATCAGAGGCACTTTTGTAAAAATTTACTCCTACTCTGTAACAGCCACACTTCCTGTAAATTGATTTTATTCTTACTTTTTTCTCACCATGAGAACCCATTTAGAGGCTCATGTAAAATAATGTTTTTAAAAGGTTAGTTGCATTTGAAGCTTATGTTAGATGATCCAGTGGCTGAAATAGTGTCTTTGGATGCTTTAGAATTGAACCACCGCAAACATTGGCAATGATGGAGATTATTATGTTCTAACTTACATTCTGCCATACAAAATAGTCAGATCAACATTCTTACCTTTACAATACAAGAACATGTTCTGGATTTACCTTTTTGATTTACCAATTCTTGAACAAATATGAGCTTTTAGAAGTGGTTCAAATCGAAGACTCACAGATTTTATTTCTTTTATCATAGTGGAATCTGAATCTGAAGCAACAACAGATGCATTCCCTAGGCATATATAAGGTTGTTTAGGTTACAGTTTTACATATTATCTACAGTGGATTTAGATTTTGTAGGGTTTCCAGACCTGGTCTATGTGAAAAAATTATTTCATATGTATTAAAACAAATGCTTAATTTGGTACTTATAGCACTAGCCATTAGCTAGAATGCTCAGAGAGCAATCTGTAAATAAAGTTGTGCCAAAATCTAAGTGCAGTGGTGGGTTTCCAATTTTGTTACTACCGGTTCAGTGGCTTTCTCTCTCTCACGCGGGACACTTCTGCCTCCCACCGTTGCTACTACTGGTCCACCTGATCTGGGCTGAACTGGCAGCCACCCCCCTCTGTCTCAGTGTACATATCATCCCCCAATTGAACTACTTCCAATATTTACTGTCTCTGAACTGGCAAGTGCTAGGCAGAACACATATTCTACAATGAATTTATTCTCCATTTACTGATCTATAGCTTGTTTTACTCTATTCAAGCTACTGTTGTCTTGAAGATGATGCAAACCATTATGGAGAGCAAGTGGGCCATTAATATTCCTGAAATACTTGTAGAATGCTCAATATTTCTCAGCTTAACAACCTCAAAGCAGTATTATAAGCATGTTTGATGCTGCATGTCTTAGTACTATAAGCCTGTTTTGGAGCCATGCCTGATGTATTTGCCCTTGGCAGGCTTTGTAATCTAAAACTGCTAGAAATCATTGGCTTATCACTGCTATTAGCTCTGGACATTGGGCTGTTATCGGTTTTTAAACTGAGTCCATAGCTTATTATATAGCACATGAATCAACCACAAAACGTCATTTCAAACATGTTGCAGCCTATAGTCATTGTTGAAATAAAAACAGTGACAGTTCCAATCCTCCTTCAATCATTTTCTTCTGACAGAAGAATGAAATAGGCTTTTATTTTTCCTTTTGGGGGGATGAATTGCATTCTGCGAAGAAAATTTTAGTATGTAACTGAAGCAAATCATGCCTGCCATACTCACTTCTTCCTGGAGATTCTAAGTTCTGTCTTATCCTAGAATCCCTACTGTTATTAATTAGTAAATAATCCCTTTTATGCCCCCTCCCATTTCCACCTTCACCTTGTTTTAAACCCTGTTGCATTCTCAATTATGTCAGTGAAAGAGCAAATGGTTTGTAATCCTTCCTTTACACCCATTATGACTTCAGAATGTCATAGGATTCTGTTGTAAATGGGTTTTAACTGGCTGTAGTCATGTGGTGATGCTGGTAGTAACTGCTTTTGTAAAACAGGATGGCTTGCACCATACCTCAAAAGATGGTGCCATCTTCACTGTCTATGCTTCTTTCATCTCCTACTCCATGAAACAACATATGGATTTTTTTCAAAGGTACTAATATGTTTATGGACAAAAGAGCACTGATGAAACTGCTTCAAGCACCTGAAAGAAACACAGCTGCCATCATTGTCAAACTAGTTTTGCAGCCAGGTGGGTTATGAAATGAGAGCCACGTAGTACATTTCTGATTAAGACGATAATACAAGAATCTTGATCTGAGTAATTATGGATGTTAGTAATATCACTATTGCTATGTGCCTGCAACTACAACAATACCACCCACTTTTTATTCCAGTGTCAACAAAGACCTTCGTTTCCATCATAACAGTTCATTTTCCTGACTAGAAGCCCTATAAAAATATAATCTAAGCTCAGTGTTTTTATACAAACACCCTTGATAAACTGGCACAGACATGGAGAGCAACATCTATTGGTTTGAGGACTGTATATTCTGCCAAGAGATATTTACAAATATAATGCCTACTTTATCTCTCTCCAAAGCACTTAATTTGCTACAATTATAATTTGCTGCCACCAGCAAGGAAAAAAAGGTAATTTTAAATATTGGAGAAAGCTTTGCAGGGAGAAACCCATTTTGACTTCTTTTGGCACATGTTCATTCCTCAGGCTACGTAACACCTACAACCCTCCTGGCATCTTAAATTTTCTCCATCCATTTCCCCATCTACAGTCAACATCATATTGTTCATCTTGCATTCACCTTAAATTATTTGTATTCTCAGGGAAGAGCACGGCATCATCTGCACAGAAAAGTAGATGTAAATTTGCATTCCCAGTCAATGCACTTCTACTGACATTGCCAGCACTCTTTATACATTTATTCATAAATACATTAAACAACCAAGAGGACATCACACATACCTGTACTACCTCCAGCTCAATATTGGAGCATCCCTAAACATTCCAGACATTTAACCTCCATAATATATTGCTCTTATTACTTTCAACAACCAACTTTTTTATTCCATAGCCATGCCTGTTAAGAATATTTAATTTAATTCATCATATATTTTCTAAAAAGTCAGTGAAAAGAGAATAGTTTTGCCTCTGGGTTAGGTTATGTCATGATCTTGTTTCTTGCTATGGATGTTCACCAATTCATCCATGCAGGCACACAAAGATTATTGTTGGGGATTGTGTTATAAAAAAATGAGAATGAATGATACATCATAGGATATAGTACTCATGGGAGAAGGAAGGACAGATACAGATATTGCCAAAAGTAGAGAACCCTAAAATGATGTTAAGACCGAAGACAGGGTTCTGGAGAGAAGAAAGTGAAGTATGGAAGTCCTAGCCTACAGATTCTATCATCACCAAAGTGATAAGACAACTATAGTTCAATAGCCTTTATTGTCATTGTACATCATGTATACAATAAAATTGGTTATAATTCTACAATGGCTAGATGAATTTGGAGGATGCTGGATAAGAACAGGACCAGACTTTCTAAAACATTTGAGGGCATGGAAAGAATTGTGAAGATATATATCCATGGTACAAGCAGGTAGAAGATCCTAGGGGTTGTCTGGGCTGAAGATTGATAGAAAAAGCAAGATCAAAGTCTTACCTACCACACTATAACTAGCCAATCATCCTGATACCATATTTTATCACATTTGTAGGTGACAAAATGTCAATTAATTTTGTAAGGTATTTCCTGAAATCTATGGACAGTCTGTGAACTATGGGCTAAATTTGGTGTCAAATGGACTAAAGAATTTCCAACTTAGACTTTTTAAAAACAAAACACCATACAATAACCTGCAGCTGTCATTAATCCTTAAGGAAAACTCCTGAGGCATGAAATAATGGTCAAAGGGAAGAGACATTTCAACAGAGCTATAACAGAAAAGTAAAGTTTTTCTATCTTCTGTTGATGTATGTTTCTCTTCAGGCACCAATACAAAATCAAGAAGTATTTTCAAGTCAGCCATTGAACCTCATATCTACATGGAGCCAAATATATAGCAAAAAATATCCACAGACCTGCCCGTTCAATCAGAGGTGGGTTCCTACCGGTTTGGACCGGTTCGGCTGAACTGGTAGTGGTATGGCAGTCTATGTTGCTGAAACCGGCAGCAACCCAGGCCACGACCCCGAACCGGTTCCCCGGTCGCCGCCATCTTGTTTTTTAGTTCTGCGCATACGCAGAACAATTTTAATCAAACTGCGCGTGTGTGCTCAGTGCACATTGAGCATGCACAAAGTGAGCACATGAGCAAACCAGCAGTTAAACCAGCCAGAACCCACCCCTGCTTTCAATGTTACAAATATTAGCAAGCTAATATAAAGTCTGTGTAATTACAAACTTAATGCCATATTTGTATGTTTTCTAATTTGCAATAAAAAGAACAAATGCATGTGTATAAATGCCACTGGAGGAATAGCAGCCACCGCCGCCATCTCTAACATGAAGTCTTAGGCTGTGCCAACTTATGCTGCAGAAGGCACTGGAACAAAACAGACTTTGCATTAGCATGCTATAACACAACTTTCTCTTGCCGCCTCAGAGAACAACCCCTGCTTTACATAAATCTTTCATGAAATGCTCTGCCTCAAGCACTACTGCCTAAGCAAAAAAGGGCAGCACTGAAGAAAACAGTTTTTTTTCCCTCCAAAAAATACATCAAGTGGTACAGAAAAGTAAATGGAATTTTTATCTGCTGTGTTTTCACAAAGTCCCAGGAGTTCTCTCAAAGGGAAACAATATAATTAACAGATATGAGATATTGGGAATAATTGAAAGGGGGTTTTGGGGTGTGGAGAGAAAAGCTATTTAAATTGTTCCAGACATCAATACATAGGGAGTCAGAATAAATTTAGTCTGTATTATTCAAGTCTCCACATGTACAGAACAAGCTTCTCGGGATTCTGTTTTTCTAATATAATTAGAGATTACTGGAGCTAATATAATTGCCAATCTGGATTAAGGGAAGGTATTTCAGCCCTGGTTTATGCTAGAAATGATGAATAAGACCATGTGTCTGTTTCTTCATACCAATTGATTTCATCAAGTCCATAAAAGTTCAGTCATAAACATCTAAGGCACACAAACAGAAGGTTTATTAAGCTCTGGATAGGCATCAGATATATCACTGTTTTCAAAGTGTCAGTCCAGTTTTCAAAATCCACTACTAACATTTTACTAAGGAACGGCAGTCAAAATGATGAAATAATGAGAATCGGCAGAATTCAAACATATTTTTGTTCTGTTTCATGAAATGTGTACTACGCCTTTCCTTAGCAAAGTTCAGAAGGGGATTTTTTTTGACATTTTATTGTTTCAGATTTTCAGACCCTTTTAAAAGAAAAATGCTGATATTTTCTTCATAATAATATTTCTAATTTTCATGCACCACAGCAAAATAATAGAACTGACTATCCTAATTATTATAATAATTTGATGAAGTACAATTTAAAAACTGAGCTAAAATAATCTGTAGGGGCCATTTAAAATTTATACACAGGATATCACCACCAAACATCCACAAAGAAAGCAGACAAAAAACCACACTGATGAGGAGGCACGACCAAGGACCAGAAGCCAGACTGCAAATGCACCCTTAGCCTCTTTAAACCCCTCCTATCCTTACATGAAACACAAACCCCCAACCAATCAGAACACACCTCCACCCAATCAGAACACAGCCAAGCTCCCACCCAATCAGCTCAAACCCCCACTGGCAGTTAAAAGGAAGAAACAGCTGGTATCTCACATTACTCCTGGAAGCACGAAGCCTGAAGATGACGAATGAGACTTCGTCGAAACGTCACCAAAACATCTCCAATTTTACGCGGGAGAAAACCCGAATAACTAAAGACCTACATACTAACACCCGCGAAAACCTCAGAAAACATATACATGTATGTATGTATGTATGTATGTATGTATGTATGTATGTATGTATGTATGTATTTATTTAGAGTTACAACCTAAGATGCCTAAGATGTAATACAGCACAGGTTCTAATCCCAGTAAGGGTATGGCTAGCTGATGAGAACTAAATAGCTTGAAATATATCTATACTAGTCTCCCTTTATTTATTTATCAGCACAAATACAACATATATATATAATTTCCATATATGTTACAATTATTGTTCTTTTATGACTGGAATTCCTTCCATTGTAAAAAATAAAATTGCTTGATAGCTAATGGTAGTCAGAACCTTGGGTGATTAAATCAAGTTACTATGAACTAGTCAGCATATAATTGGTTATAGTAAATAATGATGATGATGATGATGATGATGATGATGATGATGATGATGATGATGATGCTGCTGCTGCTGCTGGGAATTAATGTGTTATCTTGATGAGCAGAAAGAGCTATCCTGAATTTCAAAAGAAAAAACTTTGCAACAAAAGATTTTAGTCTAGTCGTGTCTTAATTCCCTAATTCACTTAATGTTAATTTATGAATGAAGATAACATGATTTAACAAAATCATCTTATTTTTAAATATTTATTTATTTATTAAAACTGTACTGTCATGTACCCAAAGGGCTTTAGGATTCATATATAGTCAATGTAATGTTTAAATACAACAACAAGGTGCTTCATGAAAATAAGCTTTTCTCTATTTATTATCAACTATGTTAAGATATTTTCCACAAATGACTCTAAGGTAAGGCATAATGTGATTCAGGCTGAGTGTTTAACAAGCAAAAAACTTGGTTTTTGACTGAAGTTTTATTAAATACAGTGCAGCTTTGACATGAACCAAGCCAGGGACCTGATATATTAATTGCATTGTGCCATTTTCTTTAATCGACTTAGCCATAATAGTCTGGGTTCCCTAACATTAAGTTATAAACCCCAACTTTGCAACCATAGCATTTGCGTGCATGCCACAGTAGACTAACCCAAAATCAAGCACAATACAGCTTGATGTAACATGCAAACTCAGCCACTCAACATTCATACATGCAAACTGCAATGATGTCAGCACAAGATATCTTATGACACAATTGTGCAAATGCTGAGACTATATTAGGACATCTATCCCAAGCACACATGTCGCAGCTTTTGCATGATTGCATCGTCATGCATGTGTTGCCTTTGCCCATCCTTGCTGTCCCCCAACCACACATTTGTGACAGAACAACCATAAACACAGATTACAAAGTCTGCTGATGGTATTGGCCCTCATGGTGATGATATTTGCACCTCGTGATGCTGGGATGGATCTTCATTACAATATGCCCATCTGAGTCTGAGTGGTAGGTATTATTAACAAATCAACAGGCGGCAATGTTAATAAGCAGAAAGGGAAGGAGAAGGTTAGAAAATGAAAGTGACCTGGAAATTGTAAATGGGAAAAATGAGTGATGGGGCACTGGAATTAACCCAGTTGTTGGGATAATGGACACCAAGAACAACACTCATTACATTGCAAACTGCTGAGCTTTGCTATCTCTTGCTCTGGCAGTGGCTTGGCAGATGAGCTGTCTGATGATTAATCAAAAGCCACTCCAACAGCAGTGAAGGAATTACCCAGAAACTGGCTGCTTTATTTTTTCATCACGTAGCATGCTACATTAAACTGCAGAAATAAGAAGTTTTCCTGCCCACTCCAAAGGCATCACAAAAGACCCTGTAGCTTACTACAAATAACAATGCATTGTATATATATGCATGTGCAGTGTGTGTGTGTGTGTGTTTGTGTGTGTGCACACACACGTGCTATATGTGCGTGCACACAAACATATACTCTTAAATACAGAATAATCTTAAATCAATGTAGAAATCAATGGCAGAAGATTCTGTACCTTAATACTTCATGCTAATCTTGCACCAGAGACAAATTCCTTGTGTGTCTAATCACACTTGGCCAATAAAGTATTCTAATCTTGAATACTGTACCCCAAAATTAGAACAAAGATTAACATGATCAAAGGAGTCCCTATGCAATAAATCCTAAATACTAGATGAAAGTGAGTTATTTCAGAGGTGGGCAACTATGGTCTCTTTGGGACCTATGGACTCAAGTCCACAGGTCACAAAGAGACTGTAGTTGCCCATCTCTGATTTATTTCTATGTATGTTATCCTCAGATTTTCTTTGATTATTATTATTAGGTGTGTGTGGGGGGGGATATGATTAGGCAAAGCATAGACAATCCTATTAATTTGATCCTAAATCATGTCTCCTGTTTTAAATCTCAAGTTTGGTTCATTCTGTTTCCTCTGACAAATGTTTCTTCCTACAAATCACTCAGCTTTTGGTCTGGTGGTTCTGTATTCTGTGTCTATCACGGATAATCAAGCAGCAGGAAACAATCACAAATTGGCTCAAGAGTATTTCCCCCTGAAGTTAAATCAATAAGATTGCTGCAATAAGAGGTGTCTGACATGGATGAGAATGTCTCAGGTCCTGGATGAAACTACTAGAAAATTTTATGTTACCACTCCAGGGTTACAAACACTTGATTGGGGCTTATAATAGCAATAGCACTTAGACTTATATATCGCTTCACAGTGCTTTACATCCTCACTAAGTGTTTTACAGAGTCAGCATATTGTGCCCAACAATTTACTAGGGTAGCAAAACATACTATGTTGGAAACTGTGGCTCAAATACATACCCATGTAATGTTGAGTTCATGCAACATTCTAATATCAAATCAAATAAACCAAATTGTGGTTAAGATTATGTTTGAATGAGGATTTGATGTTTACCAATTACATACATTATATTTGTTAGCAAAGAAAGTTTTTCTGCTCACTGGCATGAAGGAAGAATGAAGGGGAAATCTGTATCTGTTGAGTAGAGATGTGTCTAAATTGGTTCAGGTGGATGTCTATGCAAATGCTTTCTCTCTCTTTTTTTAATAGTTCTTTTTAAAGATTTGATTAAAAATACTCATCCATATTCGTTCATGATTTTCCTTAACAATGCATATTTTAACAACTCCCTCTAATATACTGTATGTATTTTTTTCTTGGAATAACTTCTTAAACACAAGCTTCTGCAATCAAATTCTTTGTTATGTAAATTTCTTCAGTATTGGCTTTTAAAAGGAGAATTACCTTAATGCAAGCTCTTAGAAAATGTAAAGGGCTCTTTTATGTGCACCTCTAAGAAACAGGTATTCTTCATCATGCAAAATGTCACAAACACAAGTGTATTTTGGGGTATTTGGGGACCATGGCACTCCATAGCCAATTTGGCAGATCCCACCAATTTGCTTTGTTATGCATTTCAAATTCATATTGTTAGATCCCTATTTGTCCACTGCTGTTAAAGGCTCAGAGCTCTGAAAGGGAGGAAAAAAACATATGAAATACTTTTCATTCATCAGGCAGAATAGTGAGCAAAAAACCCAGCCACTTAATTAGGAATTCAACAAGGTAGGCTAGTTAAGTTGTAATGGCCTGTAGTAAAATTCAATCAATGATACTTAGATGGAATTATACAGTTTGCATTCTCCTGGAAATTTAAAACCTCTACATCTTAATCAGATTCGACTATAAGACATCTCCATACCTTAGACAAAAAATGGGCAAGAAAAAGAAAGCTTTTTTCCCATGGTTTTCCAGAGGTGTCTCAGGTTTTGATTTGGCAATACAATTATCTATTCCAGTATAATAATTTGCATATTTTTGTTGGATCTTCTCCTCCCCCTCCCCTCCTTCTTCACAAGAATGGAAATAATATGTTTATAATATTTATGAAGTAGAGGAATGATAAGCTGGGCTACCACTGCACATGAAGGAAACAGCCTCCTTTTATAAGGGCCATGGCCACCAGAGTCTTTTGGACTCAGCAGCCATAACAAATCTAATAGATCAAATCAAAACAATAAGATCCAGAATCTTAAGAGTGCACCTCCAGCAATGACAAATTGTTACCTGCCACATTGTTCATCTTGAACAAATCTATTTAAATAGAAGCCCAAGAAACTGTTTCTCTCCATATTGGAACCGCAGAACCATATTTTCTTTCCATTCGTCATACTACGCTTCCATATGCTCACTACACCAAAGTGGTCATCATACCCATCATTAGTGCAGATAGAGGCCAGAAATCTGCTTAGGCCATGTAGCCTTGGTATCTCAGGAGCATCAGCTGAGCTAGCTGAGTCCTCCATGCATTTTGCAATTCCAGGCATCTTCTCACACTTGCTGTGAGATGGTCAATTCTTGACGTCTATAACTATTTGGAACCTGCATATGGAAAAAAAGGGAGCAAGTGAAAAGGTAAGAAATAGAATACAGAAAGGAGGAAGAAGAAGAGATGGCTGAAGTAACAAGTGGCAGAAAAGGAGAGTAACAAATTGTCTATAAGGCAGGAAAAGTATGGAGGAAAGACAATAACTGGATGCATAGAAAGCCACAAATAAATGAAGCCCAAAGGCTTATAGGAGAAAGAGAAAGTTTCTACACCTTAAGAAGTTGGCCACCTATTGTCCCAATTCAAAGAGTTATGCAATGGAGAGAGATAAGATATTGTCCTAATACAAGGATGCAGGAAGGAATGACCTATCCTTTTCCCACATGCCTCTCTTCCATTCATACTTTGCAGGTGTCACCCAGAAAATGAACTTAGCACATCTACAGATAGTTCTTGACTTACAACAGTTCATTTAGTCACCATTTGAAGTTAGAGCAGCACTGAAAAAAGTGACACGATTGTTTTTCACATTTAAGACCATTGCAGCATTGCCATGGTCATGGGAACAAAATTCAGATGTTTAGCAATTGACTCATATTTATGATCCTGGGGTCACCTTTTGTAACCTTCTGATAAACAAAGTCAATGGGAAAGGCAGATTATCTCAACAACCGTGTTACTTACTTAACTACTGCCGTGATTCAACTTAAGAAGCGTGTCAAGAAGGGTCGTAAAATGGGGCAAAACTCACTTAACAAATGTCTCATTTAGCAACAGAAATTTTGGGCTCAATTGCATTGGGACTCGAGGTCTACCTGTATCAAAGATGTACATGTGCAATGAACCCCTAGTTTGGGACCTCTGCTCACTAGACAGTCAAAGACTTGATTCTTCTAGGAGTGCTTATAAGATTTTACCCATCCATCCCACTATTCAGAAGAACTAGACAGGATGCTCACTTTCACCCTTGCCTTTTAATATCTATGTGATTCTTCAATTCCATAAGCAAAGCACCTAATCTGAACACACTGACATTTATTTTTAATTGCTGCTACAATTTTTCCTAAATCATTTTTGACCTGATTTGGAAAATCAGTAAACCTATATTCCTAATTAAAAGTTTATTTAATTTTAACTGATAATAAAATTAAAAATAAATGCAGCCTGGAGTAAATAATTTCTGTAGGTTTTAGAGCTGTTGTTTCATGTGTAATCAGTGTGCATCAAATGAGTGGTTGGCCCTATAGAAAATGAACCCCACACAGAAATATCATGCATCACTGCATTTTTTTTTTTTTTGTATTTTCCAATAGCAGGATATTGTCATACTAAAATACAGTGCAGAATGAATAGAATGCAGTAGTTGGAAGCATTAATACAAGCAAAGTTGGAAGCACTGAGTATTAGTATAGCACTTAGATTTACATATTGCTTCATAGTGCTTTACAACATCCTCTGAATGTTCGCATATGTCAGCATATTGTCTCCAATTATTTAGGTCCGCATTTTATCAACCTCAGAAAGATGGAAGGCTGAGTCATCAGAATCGAACTCCTGACTGTAGGCAGAGTTAGTTTGCAATACTGCATTCTAACCACTGTACCACCATGGCTCAGTATCAGGAGGAATGTAATATGCCAAATAACATCAACCACTGAATGATTAATTGAAAGTTCTGCTTTTATGTAGATGTTATAAAATGAATTAAATGAGATGTTTCATCACCTGAAGTGAGATCTTTTAAAAATAGTGACACATAAGTGGTAAATTCATCTAAGATCAACATTTTTTTCTTTCCTTTTTTTTGCCAACCCTTAACAATAATAATAATGATGATCTTTGCTAACAAATAACACTGGTTAGGTATGCCAATGTTCCTAAAAATCACAACATAAAAATGATGACACATGGATTATGATATCATCACACCAAAGATGCAATTTTGCACTTGCTCCATTTCTGATGCAACAATATTGGTCACATCATTTGTCTCATGACACACATTTCATTCTCACCTCCCTTTGCAGATGCCTGTAGATGTGTAGATACAAGGCTTATTACGTGCAGACTGTTGCTAAAATTGTGAGCTGCTGTAGGCTGACAGCTTGCATAGTGCTGACAATTCAGTTTCCACCTTTCTCCAGTCTGGTGATGCTATTCTCCCAAGAGCAAAGGATCTCCTTTCGGGAGCACAATCGGTGGCTATCAAGAAATTGTTGGATCCCAATTCCCTCAAACCCAAGGAATGCTGAGATTCAGTGCTCTCTGGAGAGGCTCCATCTACCTCTCAAGTGAAAACTTTTCCATTTGAAAAGTCATGAGAGTAGAAGATTTTAGGAATGGTTAAGGAGTTTACCATGGTCTCAATGGGACAATAAAAGTAGACCTTGCCAAGTCTTGATGCTCACTCTGAAGCCATTTAGGAGTGGTAACTCATTGTTAGAAGACATATTCTGCAGCTTTGAAATGAGGAATTAAAATCAGCATATATAGGGTACCCAAGTTTATATTTTGGCACTTGGCAACATTTAAAGATGCTGATCCCTTTGGAAGATATATCACGCTAGATCTAATCTTAGAAGGGAAAAAGACATTACTTTTGGGAATTTATGCTCCTAATCAACAGCAAGACGGATTCTATAGAAATCTTCATGCTAAATTAGTACAGTGGGACTATAAGTCTTGTATACTATTGGGTGACTGGAACGGTGTGATTGATACTAAAAGAGATAAGAAGACCTCTCGCCCAAATACTAAAACGCGAGCTAAGCTACCCAAACCTTTTTTTGACATGATGGACGACTTTGAATTGAGAGATATTTGGCGAGAAAGAAACGCAGAAGAATATGATTTCACCTTCTTTTCTGATAGGCATCAATCCCTTTCAAGGATTGATTTTATACTAATCACTAATGATTTACTTTCTAGGGTGAAGAAGACAAAGATTGAGGCTAGGGTTCTTTCGGATCATAACCCAGCTTGGATGGAATTGGGAAGGGCAGTGCAGGCAAGAAGGTCTTGGAGGCTGAATGAAAATTTATTCAGATATGAAAAGTATATTAATGATTGCAAAAAATTGTTATCTGAATACTTTGTTTTGAATATGAATAAGGGTACACCTATGGAATTTGTATGGGATGCAAGCAAAGCATATATGAGAGGAGTACTGATGAATATAAACAAAATACATAGACATAAACAAGGGCTAAAACGAACAGAATTGGAAGAGGAAATTAAAGGGAAAGAGTTGGAGTTAACATTGAATCCAGGCGATACAAAGGTTAAGGAAGCAATTACCATACTAAAATCTCAATTTGACATGTTGATCTCTGACCAGGTAGCCACTAGTTTATTATATGCAAAACACAACACTTTTTGTAATGCAAATAAATCGGGCAGATGGTTAGCTTATCAGATTAGGAAAAAAAGGAAAACTCAAAATGTAACCAAACTGATTTATAGAGGGAAGGAGGTGTTTCAACAGGAGGAGATTCAAAAGGCATTTCGGGAATTTTTTACAGAATTGTACAAAGGGGATAAAATTAAGGGCTTAGATATAGACAAATACTTAGATAAAGAGAAAATACCCTTAGTTAGAGAAAAGCACAGGCAAAAGTTGAACCAACCAATAACCTCGGGGGAAATTTTGCAGGTAATTAAGCAACTAAAGTTAGGGAAAGCGCCAGGTACAGATGGCTTGACAGCGGTTTACTATAAAAATTTACAGTTAGAAATGGTAGAACCTCTTAGAGAATTATTTAATAAGATTCAAACGGAAGGTAAAGTGCCTCCATCTTGGAAGACAGCGTTTATATCTTTGATACCCAAAGAAGATCAAGATACTACCCAACCCAAAAATTATAGACTTATCTCATTACTTAATGTAGATTATAAAATTTTTACTAAAATACTAGCAAATAGGTTAATGTTGGTTATTCAACAATTGATACACACCAACCAAACAGGTTTTATACAGGGGAGACAGATGAAGAGTAATGTTAGACTAATTATTAATGCATTAGAATATTTGGGGAAGAAAAACCAAATTCCTGCTGCGTTCATATTTCTGGATGCTGAGAAGGCCTTTGATCGAGTTAACTGGCAATTTCTCTTGAAGATATTGCAAAAAATGCAGATAGGAGACAGCTTTTTACAGTCAATTAAAGCAATATACCAACAGCAAACAGCTCAAATTATAGTCAACGGAAGTTTAACAGACCCTTTTCAAATTGGAAAAGGTACAAGACAGGGCTGTCCTTTGTCCCCACTATTGTTCTTTATAACTTTGGAAGTATTGCTGAATAAAATACGGGGTTTGGATGGTCTAAAAGGGATCAAGATTAGGCAGCAAGAATACAGAGTCCGCGCTTTTGCGGACGATTTGGTCATAATATTGGAACAACCGCAGGAATCTAGTAGGATTTTAATGAATACGATTAATCAATATGGTCAAGTGTCTGGTTTTAAAATAAATTTAGGAAAAACCAAAATATTAGCTATAAATATGAATACTAAACAAAAGGAAGAACTAGGAGGGATGCTAGGATGTGAGGTAGTCAAAAAAGTCAAATAACTTGGGGTTAATATTTTAACCTCAAACGGGAAATTATATAAGCACAATTATGAACTACTTTGGCATAGTATACAGATAGAGATGAAAAAATGGGAGAAATTGCACTTATCTTTGTTGGGTAGGATAGCGGCAGTGAAAATGAACATCTTACCAAAAATTTTATTTCTCTTTCAAATGTTACCTATACTTAAAAAAGATGCGAATCTTTTAGAATGGCAGAAGGGTATCAACAAATTTGTATGGGTAGGAAAGAAGCCGAGGGTAAAGATGAAAATAATGCAAGAGGAGGCTTGAAATTACCTAACCTAAAATTATATTATGATGCAGTGGCGCTATCTGCAATTAGTGATTGGACTCATTTAGCCAACGATAGAATATTGAATATCGAGGGACACGATCTGGTATATGGTTGGCATGCTTACTTGTTATTCAATAAAAAATTTGATAAGAATTTTAAAAGTCATATTTTAAGAAATGCTTTACTGCGGGTCTGGAAAAAATACCAATATAAATTAAATAGCAAGATACCCATGTGGGCAACTCCTAGACACGCAATTGAAAATATGAATATAATACAAAAACAGGATAGAACCACCTACAGACAGCTTCTCATTTTGGAAAGGGGGGTACTACAATTAAAATCTTTAGAGGTATTGAAAGAGGAGAAGGTAGTTCAAACATGGTTCCAGTATGGGCAATTACAGGCCAGGTGGAAAATAGACCAAAAAAGTGGTTTTATCCAAGTTGAGGATAATTTGTTTAAACAAATAAGAGATCAAAGTTTAATGCATATAAAGAGGATATATAATGTACTAATACAGATGGATTCGGAAACAGAATTAGTTAAAGATTGTATGATAAAGTGGGCTCAAAATGTTGAAGAACCAATAATGTTGGACACATGGGAAAGAATATGGGTAAGAAATGGGAAATTTACACAAGCTCAAAACTTGAGAGAAAATTTTTACAAGATGTTCTATAGACGGCATTTAGATCCTAAAAAGCTGGCTTCTATGTATCCGAATGTACAGCCTAAATGTTGGAGGTGTAGTTCTCTCGATGCTGCATATTTTCATATATGGTGGACCTGTCAAAAGGTTAAGGCATTTTGGATAAAAATGTGGTGGATTATGCAAAATATCTTTAAAAGAAGGATAAAGTTTACTCCTCAGTTATTTTTACTAGGTATATGTACTGACTTTACAGTGGTAGAGACTAACTTGGTTCTGCACCTAACAACGGCAGCAAGACAGTTGGTGGCGCAATACTGGAAGAAGGAAGACCTGCCTACAACTCAAGAATGGACATTGAAAGTTACAAACTTAGCCGAGATGGCTAAAATATCGGCATATCTTAAAGATCCTTCAAATGAGAGATATAAACGAGACTGGAAAAAATGGATTGACTATATACAAAACAAATACGGGACTAAGAAATTCCAGATTGCCTATGTTTAAGATTAGGAATAATCTAAACTGTTCAAAGTTAGTGCAACAGGAAGAAGCTGAGTTCAATGCAGAGATGTTATTAACTTCTTTTTTTATTTCTTTTGTCTTAATATATTTTAGACTGTGTTTGTTAAAAATCTATACCGTGTACGGGCTCTGGGAAGTCGGGGCGGGGGGAAGGGAGGTGGGGTGTTAGGGGGGAGGGGGATATATAGTATGTGTGATATTTCAATGCAATGCCATTGCACATGTATACTATTGCTCTTTAATTTCACGGTAAAAATAGGACAAGCTGAATATATTGACATATAGTAGAAATACACCAAAGGGAGGAGTAGTGGGATAGAAGAAAGAGAGGTAGAGAGGGCGGGAGAGAGGATGGGAGGGAGGGTGAGAAGGAAGTGAGGGAGTGGACTGGGAGAGAGGAGTGGTAGAGGGGTAGGGGAAGTAGGATAGAGGGGAATGATGGAGGGAAGATGGAAAGTTGGAGGGGGGCGAAAGAAAGAGGTGTATGGAGGGTCGAAGAGGTATATTGGGTTTCTATTTTGGGGGGTATTGTTGACAAGAGGAATTGCTATGTTTATTGTTTAATGTTGTATGGCCCCGGTTATGCACAGTATATATGTGACTGTATGAAAATGGAAAATAAAAACATATTTTGGATAAAAATAAATAAATAAATAAATAAATAAATAAATAAAGTAGAACGTTAAAAAAAATAAAAAAATAAAAAAAATAAAGATGCTGATCGCACTCTAAGATTAGATGAATGAAAGTGTGTAGACAATCTGACTTGTAAACCAAAACAGGTAGATGGTCCTGGAACACTTATGTGCCTTACAAAGGGACTGGCTTATTTGTTACTCATTTTTCCAACTAAAAATGTGAGTCTTGATATGCATCTTTCTAAATCAGCTCTAGGGCTGCACGAAGAACTTTGAAACAATTGTATTAAGGTTTGGCTACATGGTACACTGATCTCTATTTTTCAATATATTAAATATTCCCCACTACTAGTATCAGAGTTTCCACAGGTGGGGTCAGTGAAAGATCAAACTATCCATCCTTTCTGAATGTGGGAAGCACATTTGATATGTGCCCCATCATTCTCTGCCCATCTGGAAAATATTTTCCCTGGCTGCAAAGTTCCATATATACAAAAAAATAAATCAGGGCTTAAGTATATGGTAGTGATGAAAGGGGACAAAATCTTTGCTGGCTTTGCTTCTACTGTGAAGACTGAAAAGATGTTCCCCCACCATAACATGCTTTGCATAAGACAGCAGTCTCAGAAGACAGATTTAGTCTCTTACAATTGGCCCAGAGAGAAGTTGAGGAAGGGATCATTAAGCCCTTACCAGAGGCAAGATAATAACGTATTGGTGTATGACAATATTACATCTGCCAGGACATTACAGTTACTATTACAAAGTAGTTGTTTGCTTGTCAACAACTGCCAGTCCATTCTGATCATGCTCACACACTATTCAGAATACACCACAAGAGGTGGCCTAACTACACACTCATAAGACTTGATGGCACTCTGCAGCAGCATCCAGGGCTTTTTCCACCACCAATGTTATTTCACATTCAGCCGTTGCATTTGGGTAGGTCCAGCACTGAATGAATTTGTATTGCTGCTTGATGTATCATTCTGCCCTCTATCACAGTGGTACCTATTTATCTACTTGCATGTAATATGCTTTCAAACATCTAGTTTGGCAGAAGCTGAGGTAAGTGTTGGTGGCTCACTCCATCAAGCAGTGCTAGGATTTGAACCACCAGAGTACAGACCTTCTCTAGCAACATTAAGCCACTGAGCTATTGCGCCTCAGGAAGGTAATTGATTAATGGGAAGTAGTAGCTACCACTAGCTACTGGGCCACAAATTGGATCTCCCAAACAAGCCTAGAACAACTTTTATATTGTAGACTTGACACTTTCCAATTACCATGACAGGCCACTAATCGCATACACTATATTGCCAAAAGTATTCGCTCATTATGTGGATGGGTGAGCAAATACTTTTGGCAATATAGTGTATGTCTTAACGTGTTCTTGCAAGATTCTTTGGCCAGAAATGAATTGGGCACCTCTGAAATACAACAGAGCTCAACAGGAAACCCCAGACACTGTTCCAGGTCACTGAATCTGTTGCTTAATGTGGCATGGAAACACAAAATTATAGAAGAAAATTTTGGGAAAGAAGTTTACAGATGAAAAAGAGATAATATGCCAGGTATAAGTCAGAGGCAAACAGTCAGAGACCAGATAGATAAACAGACACATATAATCACTATTCCTCTCAACTAAAATCATGAATCTCTTGGCTACTTGTGTGACACAGGAGGGAGACAAAGGTGTAAATATTGAACTTCATTTCTATTGAAAACAGGAATTGCACTGACACGTGGCAGCTGCTACATTTTTATTTTTAACTGCTGTTCTACTTCTTGCAAGAACCCTCCCTATCTAAAGAGCTGTGTTCTTGAAATATTGACAGCAAGGCTTCCAGTTTAGGATCAGCCAGGGAGAATCTCCAAGCAAGGTGGGGAGTGAAAGAAATGGGAATCCCAAAGCTTAAGAAAATGATTCCGAGATGCCTGGAATTTCTGAGGTACAGAGCTAAATGCTCTTTGTCAATGTGGCTAATTTTTAAACCTAGCAAACTGAAATGGCTTTCAGGAAATTAAATTGCAAATCTGGTATGACAGGCCATTATATAAAAAAGCATGGCCTCTACACGACTTCATTAAGTATTCTATTCCGTTTATTTCCAGCTATAAGAAAAAATGCCAACTATGAAATCAGTGTATACTTGTGACTGCTTCAGAATTCAATATGGAAGCTAATAATTTTGAGGCAGATATTACAGTGAGGGTAATTACTCCAATTATTCATCCTATACTAGCAATAAGTCTAAGTTTAGATGAGGTCTGATTATGAGGGATCTGGTTTGCAAAGCAGCTAGATGCTGTTACTTCTGCTTTTGATTTGAGAGCTTATTCTTTGTTGTGTCGTGGTATATAATTTTATACATCTACACCGCACACAGTAGACAACCACGAACAGGAAACTACCGTCTGACAGGAAACCACCTTACAGTTCCTAAAAATGTCATAAACATCTAGAAGGTGATTTCTTTCTGCTCACAGCATTTATGACCAGCTACTCTGTAGGGTTTCTAATGGGACTTTGAAAAATTGGCTGCTGAAGTGACTGCTCCTTCTATGGACATTCAAGCTAAATAGAATGAGTTCTAAAAGCTTTCAGAGATTGTGCTGTTGGGGCTAAAAGTCTCTTTTCTCAATGATGGGAGGGGACAGACACCCAACAAGAAGGTGTGGGTGAAATGCCACTTTCTTTTCACTACATCTTCTAAGCTTACATAGGTGCCTAGAAAACTGTCTGTTGTGTCTACTGGGCTATGGTTCTCTTTATCAAATGCTACTCATTTATACTAGTCTGGTGACCTTTATCACAAATGAGTATTTAAGTTCTAAACTACATACTCTGAGTTTGATATTTAGATATGGCTATTAAAAAAAGACTCAGCTGTGACAAGGCATCAGTATGCTGCTATTATAAATACACACATTAAATTTAAAACTGTATCAGTTCAAAAGTCTCCTTGATATTTTATTTTATTTTTATTTTATTGTTCAGTAACTAATGCCATGTATGAATCACACTCAAAGTGAATCCATTTGTCACCACCCAAGCACCATCTGTTCCTGGGAACAAATGTCATTTTAACGACAGCAGTTGTCATAATCTCCACACTTACAATCATCTAAAATTACTGTAATATATGCATTCTTTTTAGCAGGTTTAGAAAATCTGCATGTGATGTTGGATAGCTGAGCCAATCTTTCTCTAAAGTCACTAGACTTTGCTATTGTTTTAATCATAGGATATTATCACATTGTGTGCAAATTTAACAAACTCTTCCATTAATGCAGTACTGGAAATTCTTTGCATATTTTTTAAAAGAGGGATCAAGACATTTGTTAAATACTACATTAAAAACGTTTTGCCCATGTACATTCACATAGTTTACACCTTTATCTTTGTAAAGATATATTTATGCATGCAAAATAAACACCTCTATATATTATGACATTTTTAAAGCAAGGACAAAAGTTCATAGAAATGAGCCATGATGTGTGAAAGGGAAGAAAGGTAATCTCTTTGCCTAGAATTCATATTAGATTCTTTGGAAATTCTTCAATATTTTTGAACAGATCAGAAATGCTTCCAATGCACACTGTTATCATTCTACAGCCCCATGAGCAGCAAAAACAAAGAGAAGCTAATCTGATAGCAAAAGCTGCTGCCACATTTCTTAAATCTATTTTTACTTTTTTATTATTATTATTATGGGTAGTTCTCAGAAGAAAGATTCATAAGGGAATGCCTATACCATGTATCTCAAAAGAAGGACCATCTTAAAAAGGACTAAAACACTCCATATATGAAGCATAAGACGTGAATACCCTTTGTGCTGATATGAACAGACTTTGTCATCAGTGGACAAAAACAAAACAAAAAACAAGCAGACTAACAATCAAGAAGTAAACATATTTTACCAATATAAGTGTAGCAACCAAGGAACTGCCAA
Organism: Thamnophis sirtalis; assembly: GCF_051295495.1. NCBI lineage: Eukaryota > Metazoa > Chordata > Lepidosauria > Squamata > Natricidae > Thamnophis > Thamnophis sirtalis. Next base: position 91,079,203 of record NW_028261383.1, on the reverse strand, counting down.
ACAAACCAACAACGAACAGCGCAACCAAAAAATCTCTAAGACCAACTCCACCAATCCTGACTAAGCCACTAAAATATAAATTGATATAGAATATAGAATATAGAATATAAACGGAGAGCAAATCCCATTCCTAATTAGCACTGCTGATGTTACCTAGTTTGGGTAATGAAACATCTGGAAGAAAACAACTAAGGTCAGAGAGCACCAAGGACCTATCACAACAAGATGAAAAATAGGCAACTACTCTTTAGTTTTCTCAGATATGGTGCAAACAAGCTACAGTAGGTAATCTCAAAAGTGTTACATCAAATAAAAAGAATGCTTCTAGAAAAAGAATTAGTTTGGCACCATTTTCATTAAGCAAAGCAAAAAGGCAGAATGTATAATCTGTTGAATTTCTGCAGCTCAACAACAGTTAAAGTAAATATTCTTGCACCCCTAAACCAGGGCAATTGATGTAGTTCTGAGCAAAGCTGTAGTTCTGTAGAACTATGAAGACCGTGAATAAATAGGTATTTCCAGGCAGTGCTGAAAGCAGCAAAGTTCATGAGAAGAACAGAAGATTTAAACAGTCAATAAGGTGAAGATTTTTCTCGAGAAGGCATTCTGTATCTCAATGGAGAATCTTGTAAGTTATTGGTATAACTTGTTAATAAATTTGTTTAAGCTGTCACATAAACAACAGATACAAGCATGATGCTAGAAACAAATTCAGACCCACCAAACAATTTTCTTAGTTGCTAAATTTAACATTTTCCTAAAGTCACACAGAAGATTCTCAATCTGGATGCATGCTTCAAGTCAGATGCTTCCCATTTGTTCATATCATACCTGACAGCTATATAGTGTTACTGCAAAGTTCAGCTGTTGTCCAACCAGTAGACTGGAAAATGAGTTAGAAGGATAAGAACAGTCCAGCAGATGTTACACATGTGATCTCACCAAACCTTGAGAAACCTAAGTTGAAGAAAAGCCAAGGAGATTTCTACAAGGGGAAAACAGGTTTTCAGAAATAGGTGTAAGCTCTACATGACACGGCAAGAGTTCCCAAGATCAGCAGATGCTGATTTTATAATGAAGAGTCCAAGTTAGTGATTGGAATCGGAGAGAATCCAATTCTACTTCTCAATGATGTGGTAAATCTATATGTGTATCATTTCAAAGTTGTAATGGGAAGCTCGTGATTAATGTTCTTTCACATAAAATAACATATAAAGCAACATGAAAGAAAAATTTTAAGATGGGCATCTTATTTTATATGTTTTTTAAAAAACTGTACTATTTTGTAGGAAGCAACAGTCAATAATATGGATCTTTGCCTGCACTGATATTATATACACCCTAGAAATTGATCAGCAATTTCATTGTACTGAAAACTACCAGAGCCTAAAGAGATGAGAGTACTTAACAAAATTTCGTAAGTCTCAAAGGTGCTTTTTCAAAAAGCAACTGGACTTTCTTTGTGTTGTTTTTTTGTTGTTGAAGACATTTTGCTTCTCATCCAAGGAATTGAGAAGCAAAACATCCTCAAGAGAAAAAAATAAAGAAAAGTCCAGTTGCCTTTTGAAATAGCATCTTTGGGACAACCATGACCTGGATGACTGAGTGTCTCCGTAGACACTTCATGAGGCTAATGTAAGCTTGGCTGAACAGAATTTTTTTTCCCCCTGGGATACCAATGCAGATATAGCGTTAAGGAGTACTTAACTCTCTTTTGCATATTACCACATGCCTTTTAAAAAAGACTACCTGAAAAGGGCGTTGGTACTTACCTGATACGCCTCTTCTCATAGTGGGGGGAGGAGTATCCAGGATGGGTGTTGACTTTGTCCTCTCATGATTGGATGAGTCAGATAAGCTCTTTGGGTAACGCCCCCTGGCCAGCAGGACTACCCATTCTTTTGACGAAGAGCTCCATCCGACTCGTTGCACCATTCACTCCAGACTCTTAATTCAGTTCTTAGCTTTTATCGTCTTCAACATCAATATTTATATAACTTCATAAAACTGTGAACATAAAACTTAGTCGTACAAACATAGTCAGGGAGGGACTGGATACTCCTCCCCCCACTATGAGAAGAGGCGTATCAGGTAAGTACCAACGCCCTTTCTCCATAGTGAGGGGGGAGGAGTATCCAGGATGGGACGTACCAAAGCCTGCACGTCCCTAGGGAGGGAGACCCCAGAGGCCCCATGTCCCCCGCTTGTGCCAGTTGAGGCGTGGGCTCCGCCCTGTGAACCACCTGCAACGCCCTGCGTCCAAGAGGCCCTGCGTCCAAGAGGCTTTTGCCCTGCGGGGTAAAGAGTCCAGTTTATGGTTCCTAGCAAAGGGAGAGGGGGAAGCCCACGTGGCTGCCCTGCAGATTCCGGCCAGGGCTGTCTGCGTGGCCCAGGCCCTGGATGTGGCTGCGCTCCGCGTGGAGTGAGCTGTGATATGATTGGTGTCTGTAAGCCCTGTGATTGGTATGCAGTGGCAACGCAGGTTTGCAACCACCTACCTATTGTGGTGGAAGTCACCCTGTTACCCAGGCCCCTATTTGGAAGGAAACAAACAGAGCTTCGGATTTCCTGACTGGCCTGGTTCTCCTGAGAGAATCCTCAGGGCCCTCCTTATGCCCAGAGTGAGCCCCTTCTTTCCCCCCGTCTGGACAGAAGTTGGGCAAATCAGTTCCTGGGTTTGATGGAAGCAGAAGCCCACCTTGGGATGAAGGGCGTAACCCCACTCTGTCTTAGTGGGGGAAGCAGAGACCCTCCCCGGTGGAGAGCTTGCAGTTCATATATCTGCCTGGCGGGGGGGATGGCCACCAGAAAGGCCACCGTGAGAATCAGGAACTTAAGGGAAGCTGTTCGTAAAGGCTCAGATGGAGCACCTATTGGAGCGTCCCCTACCCTGTGTAAGTCCCGGGAATGGTACTTGAACGCTGCGTGCGGTTTGGGGTTGGAAGCCCCCTTGAGGAATTGTCTGACCACAGGAAGGTGAGTCAAGCTCTGGTTCCTGCCACGCAGGACAACTGGCGAGAAGTCTGGGACCTGTCTCCTAATTGTGTTAGAAGCTAACCCTCTGTCCCGGCCTGCCTGGAAGAGGTCCAGAATCTGAGGCACTGAGGCCTGGCTAGGATTGTGCCCCAGGGAATTACACCATGAGGCAGAGGCCTGCCACATGGAGCCATATATACGCTCTGTGGAAGGTGTGCGGGCAGTCTGGATAGTCTGCATCACCCTGGGGGGGGGGGGGGGAGGGTCTTTCCCCAGGATGCTCCGTTCCAAGAGCTAAGCGGTCAGCTGGAGCCATTGACGGTCTGGGTGCTCCAGCGACCCCTGGTTAAGGGATATTCCCTCCAGGGGGAATCTCCATGGCCTCTCCGTTGAAGGCGACTGGAGCTCTGCAACCACAGTCTCCGGGGCCAGAGAGGCGCCAAGAGAACCCCTTCTGCCCCCTCCCGAAGGGTTTCCCATATGACCCTGGGGATCAGGGGTAAGGGCGGAAGGCATACCGACAACCCCTGGTCCAGGGGCTTCGCAGATCGTCCGCCCCTTCTGCCCCCCCCCCCATGTCTGGTACCTGGAGATGACCCTCAGGAGCTGAGCGTTGAGGGCGTGGCGGATAAGTCGATCTCCGGGTGTCCGAAGCACTCTGCCATTTCCTTGAAGATTGCTGGCTGCAGCTTCCGCTCCAAACTGTCCCCTTGGTCCGGCTGAGCCAGTCGGCTCTGATGTATCCCACCCCTGCTATATGTTCTGCCCTCAGCGAAAGTTGTCTAAATTCATAGGCTATCTGAGGTGCTTCTGCGATCTCTCATAGTCGGGCATCCCATTCTGAGTTTGTGGTGGGTTCTGGCATGGGGACCAGCCTATCTGACCCTTTTTTCCCCCCGGCCATAAGGGTGCTATGATTCTATGGCTAGGATTAGCGCAGAGATATTCTGAATGTAAACACCGATGGAGTTTAATGGGCGGCCACTAGAGTGTGTGTAACGATGAAGAGAGGGAAGCTAAGGCTCACAATAAAGGCCTGCCACAAAGGTAAAATAATAATAATAACAAGAATCACAACAACAATAATAATAATAAAATAAAATACAAAAAGGGGGGCATCTTCCCGCCTGATAAAACCAAGAAAGCTTAAGGAAACAATTGGTCCCTTGCTGGGAGAAAGTGGCCCGAAGGTGACAGGCAGCAGGGGTAGAGCTGAACTATTTAACTCGTGCTTGGCATCTGTCTTTACCAGCAGGGATAAACTATCCAACCTATCAAAAACAGCACCCCAAATTCAGATTAGGGACCCAAGATGAGATAGGGAAGAAATGGTAGCCTGTCTATCTTAGGCAAGGTCCAATTCCCAGGACCGGGTTACACCCCAGGGATCTGAAGGAGCTGGTGGATGAGATCTCCAAACAACTGAAACTATATCTATCAGAGCTCCTGGAGTACCGGAGAACCACTATAGAATTGCTGATGTGATTCCCCCCCTTCAGAAAGTGAGAAAACCGGCTCGAGAGCCCAAAGCCAACATGGGTTTGTCAAAAACAGATCATACTAGATTAGCCATAGTGAATGTTGTGTTTTATAGTTAATTTTTTATTCACGTTTCTTTTATGTCTTGTTTTGCACTCCCTTCCCCCATTGTTGTAAGCCGCCCTGAGTCCCCTCAGGGAAAAGGGCGGTCTATAAATGTTCAATAAATCTAAATCTACAAATCTTCTTAGATTACGGTGACAACCCTAGTGGACCATAGGAATGCCATTGATATAGTTAACTTGGACTTCAGCAAGTCCTGATAAGGTAGACCATAACCTACTACTACTTTATCTACTACTAGATAAAGTAGAAGACTGAGGATTAGACCTAGTCACACCAGGTGCCTTGGTAACTGGTGTACACACCTGTACTCCTCAATGGGACTGCCTCTTCATGGAAGGAAGAGTGCAGTGAGTCCCCCAAGGCTGAGTGTTGAGCCCAGTACTCTTCAACATCTTCATCAGTGATTTGAATGAGGGTGTTAGGTGTGTAAGCTAACATTTGGGATAGCAAAATAAATGCCATGATAGTAGTACTGTTTCTTTAAGCGGTCATGAGAAGGAGCCAGAATGACTGTTAGCTCTCTGTTTGTTAAATGCTGATGGGGGGGGGGTCATCAGGTTAGCAGGTGACCCCAAGCTGGCAGGAATAGCCAACACTTCAGAATACAGGCTAAAGATACAGAAGGATCTTGGTACCCTTGAACATTGGGCACTACCTAGGGAAATGGGATTCAAAGAGGTAAGGTTCTACCTTTAGGCAACGAAGGTGAAGTGCACAGGTACAGAATACCTTGCTCCACAGTAGTAACTGTGAAGGGGATCTTGGAGTCCTGGTGGACCACCCTTTAATATGAGCCAGCGGTGTGCAATAGCTGCCAGAAAACCTAACACAGTTTTTGGCTGCATAAACAGAGGAATAGAATCAAGCTCCCGTGAAGTGTTCATTCCACCTTATAAGGCCTTGGAAAGGCCAGATTGGAATTCTGCATTCAATTTGGTCACCATGATGTAGAAAGGATGTGGGGGTTCTAGGGAGAGTGCAGAGAAGAGCAACAGAGGGATCAGGCTGGAGGCTAAAGCCTATGAAGAACGGTTGCAGGAATTGGGCAGGTCTAGTTTACTGAAGGAAAGACTAGTGGAGACGTGATAGCAGTGTTCCAATATCTCAGGGGTTGCCACAGGGAAGAGGCAACCTGATTATCCTCCAAGGCATCTGAGTGCAGAATTAGAAGTACTGGGTGGAATCTAATAAGGAGAGAAGCAACTTAGAACTGGGGAGAAATTTCCTGACAGTTAGACAATTAATCAGTGGAACAACCTGCCTCCGGACGTTGTGAATGCCCCAACAGTGGAAGATTTTTTAAGCAGCTGTTGGATGGTAATAGCAATAGCAGTTAGAATTATATACTGCTTCATAGGGCTTTCAGCCCTAAGTGGTTTACAGAGTCAGCTGTTAACCATTGAGCTACAGGGCTGACTAGTAATGATAGCCATTTGTCTGAAATGGTGTAGGAATTTCTGCTTAGGCAAGGGGTTGGGCTAGAAGACCTACAAGGTTCCTGCCCCCTCTGCTATTGTATTGCATAGTATTGTATTGTATAGCATTTGCTCTTTGCCTATTCACCCCCACCCTTGGAAAGCCTTGGGGGAGGGGGGTAATCTCTAACCTGATTGGAGGTTCTTCTGTCTCTCCCTGGGGGCTGAATACTCTTCCTTGGCTTGGCCACGTGGGGCCCCTCCCCCCTTCTTTCCAAATGGTTTTGCAAGGCAATTGCCATGCCCCGCCCTCAGAACTTAGCCACAAAAAACAGCTTTTGTTTTGCCTCCTACTCAGGGACTTCCCGCCCCTCCCCCCTCCTTCTCCTACTCAAGGAGAATTTTCTTAAGGGTGAAGGAGACTTAGCCCCCCCCAAAAAACGCTGCTCTTGCTGGAAGCCTTTTTCTGATGGCATTCTCGCCAAGTCTCTTTCTCCTCCTTAAAGGAGAGTGTCCTTAAGGGTGGGGTGGGGGCTTTTCCTGTTACTATGCAGTTAGAAAGGGAGAGAACGGGCTTTTAGGCAGGATTTATGAAGCACCAAGCCGAAGGGAATCCTCCTCTGGGAGGTGAGGAGTTCTCAGGTTGGGGGGGGGGGGGGGTTCGTGCAGTCTTGATTCATCTAGGAAGTAGGGGGGGGGAGATCCACCGCCTGCCTCTAACTCCCTTAACAAGCCTCCTGTTGGCCCTTTGCTGCATCCCCCGCCCTTGGCTAATGCCTCTGCGATGGTTTCTCACCTTTCAAGGGCTCCACAAGCCTCCGGTTGTGGCTGGAGGGCTGAGATTTGAGGCTCTGAGCTGCTGGGGGCAGCCATTTTGGACCATGTGGTTTCAAGATGGCCCCGGCTCCAAATTCAAACGGCTCCTCCTTGCTGGAGCACATGGAAATGGCTTTTGCCTTTGCAGGCTTGCCATGGTTGCAGCTCTCTCCCCTGTCTTCCGCAGCTCTAAGCCTTTCCGGCTCTCACCTTGTCGGCTGCCAGCACAGGTGTTCCAGGGTATTTTAGCCAGCTTCGTGGCTCAACCCGAGGGGAGCAGAGGAGCGCTTCTGCTCCTGATTAGCCTCTGCATCAAGGGCTGCTTCTAGGAAGCATATTGCCCTCTCCTCCTGCCTGCCCGGCAATTGTCCTCCCTGAGTGACTCCGTCTCACTCAGTGGCCAGGGCAGCGTGCCGCCCCAGGGGGCTTGTGGCAGTCCAGTCCTTGCAGGAGGAGGCTGTGTTCGATGAAGGGAGGCAGGATTCGCCGGATCCAAGTTTATTTTCCTTACTCCTTTGTAAATTACTGGAGCTACTGAGTAGTGCAACTTTTCCTTGAGGAGATGAGTCAGAAGAATGGGTAGTCCTGCTGGCCAGGGGGCGTTACCCAAAGAGCTTATCTGACTCATCCAATCATGAGAGGACAAAGTCAACACCCATCCTGGATACTCCTCCCCCCTCACTATGGAGAATATGATCACACATTTCTTCTATCATTTAATTTGGCCCTGAACTGCTACTAGCAAAATTCCAAATGAATATTTATGAATTTAAATGTTAGCCAGACTCTATTTATACACAGCTGGAAATATACTTAAATAAAGTTAAACAAACGCAGGGAGAAAAGGCAATATCTGAGTCAGAAAAGACACGAGATAAATGTCAGAAGCAATATCACTTGCCTACCAAGCCGTGGCTCAATATTATGATATGTGCTGGATAACGTGTGACTTGCTAAGGCTGTCATGTGTCAACCACCTTTGATCCATCCTGACAATAAAAAAAAGTCTCCTTGTTCGGGTAGCAACTTCTGCTTGCTGTAGTATCTACACATCTCTCTTTCTTTCCTCAAGATTAAAATGAAACATTTCAGGCTAGCATGGGATCAGATAGAAGTTATGGCTGGGTGAATATCCATTAAATGCAATCCTTCATGGCCATAAAGTTGTTCTGCACCATTAGTTCCCAAACCCATCCATATTACTGCACATATGCAGCCTTCTAGTATTATGACCCTTTCTGCAAAGTAAAAAATAACACACACCAATAATTAATAAGCAAAACATGGAAGTGCAAATAGACCTTGCCACTCTAGAGTGCAACAGTTACTAATGCTGTACTTGAGCCTGTTTCCGTTCAATTATAAGCCTGTTCTGTATTCCCCAGACACGTAGTCGCATTATTTATTTATTCCAATATTTATAGCCTTGACATAGGCTCTAGCTGCTTGGCAACCATCTCTCTCCATAAGGCATTTCCCAAGGAATGATCTCCAAATGGCACAATTGTACTATCTTTACCATATTTTGAATACTCAGATTCTGCAGGAGCAACAAAGCTTCTAAGCGTGAGGTTTAATCTACAGGCAATTACATGAAAATCGATTAAAGCCAGAGCTCCTAGAAATTGTCTGGATGAAAGCAGAAACTGTCAGATGGAGGAAGCAAAACTTCCCAGTAGTTTTAACACATGCAGTTTTTGATCAAGATGTTTCATACTACCTCTGTACACATCAGGAAATACTTTTCTAATTAACAAAGGCTGCCTTTCATCTACAAAAAAAAAATGACAAAAGTAATTAGGTTTCACATTACCTTTCAAAGTTAGGTATGTTACTATTGGTCCCATTAGTCAGAAAAAGAAATGATACTCCAAGTATTGCATAATTAGGTTATGTAAAAATATCCCAATGTAAAATATAAACAGTCGGTTTATGTTGGATAGTTGTGAACTGCACATATCAACTTTTAAATTTTGCTCCAACAGAAAAATAACTGATCTGCCTTGCTCAAGTCTTGTGGGTCACCACATATTTTTCAGTTACAGCTCCCACGTGGGAAACCACTTGGAAAGCCTTAAATAAGAAATCGCTCCATTTTGTGTTCTTTGGAGGCAGCTGTCCTGCTCCCTCTGCCACATGGGAAGCCACTTGAAAGATTCTGCACAGAAGCTGCTCTCCATGATGGTTGTAATATACAAAAGCTGCTCAGCAAATGCTCTACTTTTCATTCCATGACCCACATGGCTGCCATTAGGGCAAAATCACTCAAAAGACTGGAGTTTGATAGACTGACATCTCTTGGAAGAGATGAAAACTCCAGATTTCTCTTGACACCATCTCTCCCCACTCCCCCAATACACACGGAGGGCTGCTCTTAATTTTGGAGTGTGCCATATGTGCTTGATTTCAAAGTGTGAAGTGGTAAGTAGCTTGCCTTCGGGAACACAAACAGATGTGGTCAAAACTTTCAAAGAACTCTCCAGCATGCTAATATTTCCTTTCAGTTTTCGACATGACTTCCTAGTCTCACTATAAGCTGGGGCCTACAAATGCTGGAAGGAAGGTAATGTAGAGCAGGAGTCATCCACCAGTGAAAAATGGCATCTTGGCTTATGGACAGCCTCCAGGAAAAACAAATATTAATTGGGCAAAACAATTAGAAGAACCAGAATGTTTTGAAGTTTGGAACTTTCTCACTGCTAAGATTGTCTCTAAAGTATGCCTTTGTCTCCTCAGCAGTGAGAGTGTCCTAGGCTTCAAACCCAAACTTAGCATTGGTCCATTTGCCAGTGTGAGTGACAAAATGCTCTTAATTACAGTACATTGCCTCCTTGGGTCAGGTTGAGAAACGTTGGATCTTCAAGAAAGACTACAGCTAAATCTCCTGTGTTCATACTTCTTTAGCGTTATTGTGTGTTGTCTGATTACCATACATTATATACCAGTGGCAGCCTGCAAACATGGATTAGGAATTGTACCTCTGCATTTGCCATGCTTGTTAATCATTTAGAGATATTGGGTGGCAATAATTACATTTGCATTTTCATTCATATGCTATGTCCCTAGATTGCCTTCAGTTTAAGAGTTAAAGTGGTTTATTCTTTTCTAGGCTAGTACAAAGCTTTGCTCCAAATGCTATTTTCCAGCATCTTAAAGTCTCATGATCAATTTCATGTGTTCTGTGTAACAGTGGTTAAACTTGATAAATGATTGGCCATGCAATAGTTTGATAAGAATATTTACAGAATCAGAAATATTCTTCTTAGCCAGGACTTCTATTAAGTCCCAAAGCATAATTATGCATTCCTATCAGACCAATCTTATTTAGCAAAATCAATGTTCTCTATCAGATCACTATTAATACTACATATAGAAAGCTGAATTTGAACTATGACTTCACAATGAACAAAGATAAAAATTAAATTAATGGATGGCAGAAAAAAAGAATATTAAATGGACAGCAGAAAAAAGCTTAATCACAAAACAGTTCTGTAAACATTATAAATTATGTAAGAATATAACAAACTAAACTTATAAATAACTTACAAATGAAAAATACTCAATGGAAATAGCCCAAATGTGAGCAATGTTGCTTAATTATGCCTAAAGGCCTCTTTAAAAACTTTCATTAATTACTTCTGAACCTGATTCTACCCAGCTCTCTTTTCAGCAGTAAATCATTATGAAAAAAATTACTTGGGGAAAAAATGTGGTTGCTTTATAATCCCCACAAACAGGACCATTTTAATTAATACATGCCAAGCTTGAACACCATTGGACAGTCTTCAAGTAATTGAATTACTGGAGCCACCCATCCTGGACGATTTTCATCCAACCTTCCCTTTTTAAGGAAGGTTGTTGAAAGGGGGAGCAGTTATAGCTCCAGAGGAACCTATAAAAATTGACTCCCCCTTTCAACATGGTTTGGGGGGGCATGGAGTTGTAATGCTGCTCCTCCTTTCTCTGGGATCGGTTCCATGTGGTACTAGGAGGGGAGAGAGATCAACCCGGAGGCCTCTAACACATGCAGTGAAACAAGGCTTGAAAAGTTGTGGTGGCGCAGTGGTTAGAATGAGTATTGCAGGCTAATTCTGCCAACTGCCAGCAGTTCTATTCTCACCAGATCAAGACTGACTAAGGCTTCCATCCTTCCGAGGTGGGTAAAATGAGGAGCCAGATTGTTAGGGGCAGTATGCTGACTCTGTAATCCACTTCGAGAGGGTGTAAAGCTAATACACTTGCCTTTCCTATTTGACATCCACATGAGGCTTCTGGGTCTGGTCATCTACTAGTTTGGGGTCAGGTATCATCAATCTCAAGTTTTGTATCTCAACCCCAAACTAACCAAACAATGATGTCAAAGTCTTGTCTCAGTGTCTGAGGAAGTGGGTATCTAGATGGGAAGAAGCAGACTCAGGCCTAATCTGAAGGATATTTAGGCTATTCAGTCCTAGTCCCAGAGATGCTTTAGTCCTGAACAGAGTTCAGTTCTTTACTTTCCCTTTGAGTTTTCCTGAACTTACAGCTACTGCTCAGGGGAGAAACAACTATGGCCAAGAAAGTCCTTGCAATAAAAAATTTGTTGTACCAATTGCAACTATTCTTGGTTTGGAAGGTCTTTAGACAGTCACTCATTTTGGTTGCTTTCTGTATGAAGTACTGCAATGGGAGTGCTTTGAAAACCACTCAGAAGCAGCAAATGATCTAGATCTAGCAGCACAAGTATGGTAGTTATGAGCATGTGATCGCATACCGTATTTTTCGGAGTATAAGACACTCCTTTTTCCCCCAAAAAAGAGGGTGAAAATCTGGGTGCGTCTTATACACTGAATACAGCATTTTTGGCCTCCCGAAACCCCGCCCCACGCATCCCATTTTTCACACAAATTGACATGCAGAGTGTTTGGAAGGCCTGTAGAATGCTCCTGGGGGACGGGGAGGGCAAAACAAGTGATAAAGGGCCCGTTTTTCACAAAATGGTGGTGTTTTTACCCTCCTGAGCCCCCAGAAGCACTCTGCAGGCTTTCCAAACTCTCTGCATGCCCCTTTTTCACAAAAAAATGTGGCATGCAGAGGGTTTGGGAGCAGGGGTGGGTTGTTGGGAAAAAACCTTTTTTAAAAAAAAAAATGTACCTCTTCAAAATCTTGGTGCGTCTTATAATCCAGTGCATTTTATAGTCCGAAAAATATGGTAATACTATTTCTCTGCTTTGTGAACAGAACTGGTTACTAGTGGATTCCAGGTATAATTCAAGGTGCTGGTTATTAAAAATAAAGTCTCTGATGGCCCATGGTCTGGCTTTCTTTCCTGTACTTTCTGTCCAATCTTTATGAACAGTGTTAGCAACTTAGATCCCATTGGTTAGGCAATGTCATCTGATGGAACCCAGAAAGCCTTCTCTATTCTAGACCATTGTTGCTCTGAGAAACATTGTCCCCACAACATATTTGTCTGCTCCCAAACTCATTTAAAAGAACCCTAAAACCCTGGCTTTCTCCCAAGACCTGGGATTGAGGTGTCGGGCAGGCTTCTTATAGGAACTGTTTGTATCAAGCAATCATATGGTTTATTGCTATTTATGTATGTTTCTCATTCTTTTGATATCTTCTAAATTGGGTTTTTTAAAAACATTGTACAACATCCAGAGTCATTAGCGGATGACGAGAACTTGGAAATTTGAAAAGTAAATAAATAGATTATATAGTGGTAGAACCAGAAAAGCTAAAAGGATTTTTGAGCCAAAGTCCACAAATAAAAAACTGAAGCATGTTGTACCACCTTTCTCATTGTCTTCAGGTATGTTAGCTGCAATCTATTGTTTCTACACTGAGTTTGCCTTTGGTTACAGGTATGAGATAAGAATTCCTTTATTTAATAGAAGTTTTCAAAGCATGTGCAAAAATGACACAACTTCAGTCAAATGCAAAGCTATATGCATCTAGTATTTCTTTTTCTAAAATGATGTGTAAGCCATTTTTTCATTATTGCCTGAAGAAGGGAACACTGAAAGGCCACTAGGTTTAAGGTGTAAAATTACAAGCTCAACCCTCTGGAACCCACAGACTCACAGGCTATATATCTCTAGAAGTGATTTTTATGTCAAACACATACTGAAATCAATAAATCAATGAACACAGCAAAGAAGTACACCCATTGTCTCCTAGACAATATGCATTGCAACTCTCATAACTCTATGCTACTATACTATTAGATTTTGATTCCCATAAATCTCAAACAACTGCAAGGCAGCATATTGCCTATCCCTCACCTACTGACAGTGTATATTTTTCAACCAGGGAATTTACATGGACTTATTGCTCCTGGAAAACTCAAAACTGTTTAGAGTATTCTAAAATTTCATATGCGTTTTGCATGAAGGGCTCTGTTACTTCAAGCACATTAAAAGAAGAGCATAGTCCTAAGCCATCTAAAAGATATAAACTATGAACAAATATCTCACCAACTTTAATTGTTAATATTTCTGTTAACAAATCAATTACACAATTAAATAAGGCAAAAGTCTATCTTAATGTTTCCTGCCTTTACAATAAATAGATGCTGTGACTTAGGTGGCATATCTGGCTGATCTCCTTTGGACTTCAAAGCTAAGTAGGCTGTATATATTAAAGAAAGAGATCACTATGGGATACCAAGACAGTAAACTGAATTAGAAAGAATGCCGAAGAAGCCAATAGCAAATCACTTTAATACAGGTAGTCCTTGACTTACAACTATTCGTTTTAGAAACTGTTCGATGTCACAACAGCAGTGAAAAAAGTGATTTACAACTGGTCCTCACATTTACAATTATTGTAGCATCTCCATGGTCACATGATCAGAATTTAGCTGCTTGGCATCCAATATGTATTTACAATGGTTGCAACATCCCAAGGTCATGTGATCACCATTTCAGTATTTCAGGAAACCTACCGATTTGAATCCATACAATGATCAGCTGAGTTAGGCTCATGTTGAGAACATCTTTATTCTTTTACTCTCACAAAAAATAAAAAATGAGAAGAAGCTAATCAAAACAGTTGATGTGCCACAGTATTTCAGTTTCTTCATATTAAAAAAATAGAATGATACTGCATTCATTTATTTTCAAAGCAAAGAATTAAAACTAATCACTAGTTTGGAGTATACAACAGTTGTTCCGTTGTAGTTTAATTATCATTGGCAAACATCTGCGTTACAGTAAAGTTGATTCCTCGCTGAATATGCAGAATTCATTCCATACCAAGTAATTAACTAATAGCAATGACAACACATATTGCCCGTATTCTATTTTTAAACTGTTTATAGAAAAAAAAATTGCAAGAACTTTATTGTATGATTTAGTTCTTTTCCAAGAATGTATTTTCTTAATTTATTGAATGGATTGAATGCTGTGATGGCCTGATGGTGAAGATGCCCACCTCCCACTTGAAAGGTTGAGAGTTCAATCCTAGGTGGCAGATATTTCTCTCCTAGAGTGCAAAGAAAAAATATTTATTGCAAACTCCACACAGGCATCTGGGAGGGCATCCAGCCAATAAATGCTAAGTTTCATCCAATCATCCTGACTCTGCCACAAATAGGGACTTCAGGGTTGTAAAAATGGAGTTTAATTTATCCAATGGATTAGTTCTTACCGGTTCAAGCTAGGTGTACAACATTTGCTAAGTATACAAGGAGGCACAGTTCCAAACCAATGATTTTTTTTTCCTTGGGAAATATGCCTGAACTGAGATAGTACATGACATTAATTTTAAACAAGTTTTTAAAAGATGAATTATATTCTGCAACTAAGATCTAAGTAAAAATAATGATATATTTTAACAATAGCAAGCAGCAAGACAATCCTTTTAAGCTGAAGCCTGTGATTAGGCTTCCAGCATATGAGCCAAAATGGAAGTAACACCAGTCACTGCAACCCTGTGGCACATATACCTGGAATTAAAATCTACCATGTCTTGTAAAATTTAATCCCAACTAAATATGGAAAATTATACCTTAAATTTCATTTGATATGTGTACTTATTGTTATGTCTTTGATCTGCATATCTGACACTCTTGTTTTGGACACATGATATGGACCAATCCCTGAAACTGCAAGGTACTTATCTCTGGCTAACATGACTAGAATCAGATTTTAAAACACGTGTTAAAGGATTAGATAATGATGAAGAATTCAGGTGAACAAAGTTAACAAAGAAATGAACCTAATCCTATTTGAAAGCAAACAACAGCATATACAAGGCAAATTTGTATTTGTATTTTGTATTTAAGTTTATTTATATGCCGCCCTTTTCCCTGGGGGGACTCAGGGCGGCTTACAACTTAAAAAGGGGGGGGGAACAAACTTTTAACATATAGAACAATACATCATTAAAACACAACATTCATACCATTCGGGCGGGTTGCAATCTGAATGAAATATACCAGGATTCACAAGCCTGTTTTGGCAACACAACATTTTGAAAAGATGGGGGCAAGTGACATATCTGTGAATTGCAGCTTTTTCAACAAATAATTGTGTCTAGCTTAAAGGTGAGTATTTCCAAACAATGGGTGACCCTGACAAGGAGGCAGCAAAGAGAATGTTCTCCTTCTTTAAGAACAGTTACCCTATGAGGTGTCAAAGCCTAGATAATGTCAACCAATATATGGTTACATATTTAAGAGAACTTTGATGCTCTCTGAACTTGGTTGTTTTCTTGCAGAGATTTCATTATCCAAACTAGGTAACATCATCAGTGTTAATAAAGGAGGGATTAACCCTGATGGTGTTACCTACTTTAGATAAGGAAACATCGGTAAGAAAACAATCATATTCAAGAAACCCTGATCTACAAATATTTTCCTTTATCAGTACAGTTATCTTTGGTTTAGCAGCTTTGAGACAGATTCCCTTCCCCTCTTCCATTAAACTCAGTCCAATGGGTATTGCGGGATTTTCCAGTCTCAGGCAGGCCAGAGGGGGCTCGATCACCCTTCCCAGAGAACACACAGGAGGTCAACCTCATTTATGTTGGATGACTCCCAGGCAGCCCAATCTTCCTTACAGGTACTGTATAAAAGAAGTGCCACCGGCTCGTCTTTTCCATTTCCCGCCCAGACGTCAAAGGAAATGTATTACTTGAATGAAAAGTTTATCCTCATTAATCGTAAAAGTGTAAGGGACCCACGTTTTAGGACCGGCTTCCCAACCCGAGTTGGCAACCAGCATGTATTTACGCTGGTTGCCCACATCCCAGGGCCCTAGTCTTCCTCTTGCCTAAAGTATATGTGTGCGCGGCACGTACACACATACACACACGTGTGTATCCAGGGTTCTAAGTAGTTCCCTTCCAGCACGACCAAACGTTTGAAAACGGCATGCCCTGCCCAGCCACTATCGCTCAGCCGCTGCAAGGTGCCTCCTTCAAGACGCCAGGTAAGGACATGGCGATCCGCGCCGGCCTGCCTGCCTGCCCGCGGTCCCCGCCCGCAAAGGTTGCCTCCCCACGGCTGAAGGCGAGGTCAGTGCGAAACCTTCGGCTCAGGAAAAAGCTTTAGCCAGGAAGAGATTTTGGGGGGAGTCACCGATGCTCGGCAGCTTTAGCACCCGCTACGTAAGTGATGAGCGCAAGAATGGAAGGGAGGTGGACGGGCTCCCGCCCCGAAATACCAGGCGGCAAGCCCACCGGCCACCTGGAAGAGATCGACGGCGAGGGAAGGTGCCGCTACTCACCCCGGCTACGTGCTCCTCGTTCCGCTCAGCGCCATCGAGAGCCAGAGGGAGTTCCCGAAGGGTTTTCGAGCCTTCGAGATCGGCGGCTGGAGCCTTCCTCTGCCTGCCAGGGGATTCGGGAGCTCAGCCCGCTTTGCCCGGCGCTTAAGGAGCCAGCCACTTGCACAGCGCCGCCACCGTCGCTCTCGCTGCTAGAGGCTGGCTGCGGCCAACACGCGTGCCGCACCTCCGAGCTGACTGAGCCAGGGCGGAGGAGGGGTGCAGCGCCGCCTGGCCGCCGTGCGCGAAAACGGGCCGCGGAGGGGGCGCCTCCCAGCCTCTTCAGCGCTTCTCGCCTCGGCTGAAGCCGGGCTTTGCTGCTTTTCCCAGGCACGTGTTGAGGCGGACCCCCCGCGGCCGCGGACAGCCAATAAGAGAGTAGCGCGGCAAACCAGGGTGGACAGGTGTCGCCCACGTAATGGACGGGGCTCTTCGCTTTCCTTCTGCGGTTTGTCCCTGGGACGCCCAGCCATGACTGGCTCCGCGACAATCAGTTCGTGTGCTTAAGGAAAGGTCCGCCGGCAAATCCCAAAATCGCGTCACCTACGCTTTAAAATGCTCCGATCCATTGCGGGCAATTCTTCCTCCTGAAAAGAGAAAGAAATAAGGTGGTTGTCTCAGACAGGTGCCTTGATTGCGCGAGCGTCAAGGAAATGGAGAATGTTATAAAGCGAGCGAAGTAGGTGCCCTGATTTATTTCATGAAGCTCCACCAGTTGCTTCTGAGATGTTAGAGCTCCTTAGCTGAGGTGGCTGCTTATGCTACAGTCCTGCAGCCTTCTTAGCTCTAAACTTAAAAGCCAGGGAAGCAGTTATGTGAAAAAGCGGATCTTCCTTTGATTTAGACAAATTAGTACAGGTAGTCCTCGCCTTACAACTACAATTGAGCCGAAAATTTCTGTTGCTAAATGAGACATTTGTTAAGTGAGCTTTGCCCCAATTTACCACCTACCTTGCTCTAGTCGTTAAGTGAGTCATCGCACTTGTTAAGTTAATAACAAGGAGGTTACGTGAATCTGGCTTCCCCATTAATTTTACTTGTCAGACGGTCGCAAAAGCGGAAAGCCTGGGACACACCGCAACTGTGATAAATACCAGTATGAGTCGGTTTCTGGGTGTCTGAATTTTTATCCTGTGGCCAGAGGATGCTGCAATGGTTGTAAGTGTGAAAAATGGTTGTAAGTCGCTTTTTTCACTGCCGTTTGAATGGTTACTAAATGATCTGTTGTAAGTCGAGGACTACCTGTAACTTCATCACTAAAAAGGCTGCCCCCTTCTTCCTGTCTTTCAATTTTATTCCTTCTTCATGTGGATAGCCCCTCCCCACAAAACTCCCAACCAATGGATCACTGAAGAAATCAATTCTCACTGGAAACACAAATAATCAGGCTCCAATTAGCCTATCCTATTCTACACATCACTATTCAAAGACCTAACTCTTTGAGAAAGGCTCTAACATTAGGAAAGTTGAAAGGAAGGAGAAGACGACAACTAGTAGCCATGGACTCAATTAAGGCGGTTAGGGACAGATCACCTTGGAGAAACCATATATGTGATTACCATGAGTCAAATGGCAGTACTTTACAGCACTTAAGCATGTTTACTGGTTTGCCTTGTCAGATGCTGTCTGGAAAGGAGGAAAAAAAACGTGTCTCTGCAGCCTTGCATAGAGAGCACAGTGCAGCAAGCAGCTGTGGGGTTGGTTACCGGTAGTATCCTGAAAGCATTCTTTTTGCCTTTTAATTAATTTTTAATTTAATTTTTAATCATCCTTGACTTTCTAAAAAAATGTTCCACCTTTTATATACTGTTTTGTGTTTTGATATTTTATTGTATACAACCCTCAGGAGGGAGATGGTTGGTTCCAAAGTATAAGAAATAAATAATGTCCAACTGATAGTTTGAACTGTGTTTTTCCTGCAAACGATTATTTAAAAGCATGGTTACAAGTTCCTGGCTTCTAGAATAGCCTGGAAGCAATCTGAATGAATGATCCAAAACATGTGAAGGGCCGGGAAGAAGAGACCTGAATAAGGTCATTTTAAAGACCATTGAATCGAAGGATTTGTGTAGGCTGTTGGTGGTGCTATGAAGATGCAGATGGTTTATCTTTGTGTCATCCTATTTAGTAATTACAATATAGTGGGACACTGTAAGAAAAAGGAAAAGATAACTAGCAGTTAGTTTAGGGCATGATTCAGCCATTTATTTTACTGTGGCATGTTAAAGAAGAACAACATAAGATAAAGAACTGCTCTGTTAAATACATCAGTTGTAACATGACTTTGGTGGCACTAAAATTTACAGTCCTCAGAAGAAATCTTGATTGACTCATCTCAAAATGTATGATACAAAAAAGCCAAGCACAGTTATTAAGAGGTCTTTTTCTCTTTGTTTTTTTAAAGAAAACAGCTGAGATTGGCATATTCTAATTCTGAGTGAGACTAACAACTAAAATGGAATTGATCGATGTAGAATTTATGGAAAATGTAGTTATAAATTCCCAGCATAAAATCAGTTCTAACACATTACATAATCTTTAAGGATGGGAATATATCTTAGTTTTTAAGATCCAGCATTTAATTTATTAATTTTTATCTGTAATCCCCATTGAATTGGAAGTAATCATCCTTGAAAATTGATTCAAATGTAGAAACAATGATCTGGCATTCATTCTTCATTCACTGAGCTTGCCATGGCTGCCATACAAATGGGTCTATTCACACCATACATTGTTGGAGAGATGGTGGTTTCCTTCAAAAGTTGATAGTGGGTTTTAAATGTATACAACCTGTGATGGTGATAGTAAAAATATAGATTTGGGGGGGGGGGAATAGTGTAGTTATGTAAAACTACAAATAAATTCTCGTTGCCTCATGGTGGATGTATGATAATGCAACTGTAGCAAAGAAATAAAACAGTCAACCCACACTGAAGGAAATCCAGAACCAAGCAGGATTCATAGTTTATCCCAGTGGTTCCCAAACTTGGCAACTTTAAGACTTGTGGACTTCAACTCCCAGAATTCTCCAACCAGCTCTCCACAAGTCTTAAAGTTGCCAAGTTTGGGAACCACTGGTTTATCCCATTCCACTAAGGAACAGTTGTTGGTGCAGGCAAAGCTTTTCTTTTTCATGTTGCTGGTCTTTATACTGACAATTACAGATGCGGGCAGGAGCAACATTTATAAAGGGTTTAGATTAGCTAATTCTAATCTTATACAAGCGATAAGTGATGCAAAATAAATCTATACAGTGGTTAATCCATGCAGCAAATGAGATATTCTTGTGTAGGAAGTTAAAGAGACCAGTTTCTGCCACTGGCCATTTTCTCCTTTTATACCAATGCAAAATAATATTGTTTGCACTTTATAATAAATTTCTGCCACTGGCCATTCTCTTCTTTTATACCAATGCAAAATAATATTGTTTGCACTTTATAATAAAAAATACAAAGCTGTATGATAGCGGGCAGTGTGATGTTGCACAGTAACTTAATGATAAGTCTCCGGATTCAGACATAAATGGCATCCATGCTGCTTTGCTGTATAATGTTTGCCTTTCCATTAACACCTTCTGAATGAGAAGAATTGGAAGCACCCACACATGTTTCTGTCGACATGACTGCCTTCTTTCCTAACCTGAGCAGTGATGGTTAAACTTTTTGACACCGTGCCAAACCTGGAGCGTGTGCATGCTGATCAGCTGGTCTTCATGCAAGCGCGCAACGGAACCCAGAATAGCAGCTGGTGATGATGCGCGCAACCATAGAGAGGGCTCTGTGTGCCTGCCAGAGGTTCGCCATCCCAGCTATAGAGCATCATTTACTTTTCTGTTTTTACAAATGCTCCAAGCTTGATCCTGACCCTGAACTGTTCTTTGGATACCCAGAGGGTACAAGTATTATTTTATTTTTCTATCTGTGGGGAGCCGGATTTTGCTGTCTCCCTCCAAACAAAATGTAAGATTTCAAGCAAGGAAGCCACAGAGTTTGGAACTTTCAGGGGAAGAAATGGCTATTTAGAGGAAAACTAAAGTAAGTTCTCTTGTGGTGCAGGAGGTGCTAATTGCAATGCAGATATCAAATTGAATTGCTTCATAATTCACCATGGATTTCGACACCACAGGTTCATAGCGGGATAATTTTATTTTTACCACCAGCCATCCTATGTATATAACATTAACTTGGTTATAGATGGTATTGTGACTCATCCGGAAAGCTGTCTTAGTAAATGGTGTGTGTATATATAAAACTCCCTTTTATTGATGTAACTGAAAAAGGAACAACTACCTTCAGTTAATCAGGGAAAGTTCAGACTCAACTTTTGAAGACTATTGGAATAAATATGTATTTCTCTTGGCATCACTGGATTGCCAGTGCCCTTCTCCAAGATGTTTTTTTTTTCAATCTGCCAGTACAGGTAGTCCTCCATAATACAGCCCAAAATTTCTGTTGCTATGTGAAACATTTGTTAAATGAGTTTTGCCCCATTTTACAACACTTCTTGCGGCAGTTAAGTTAATCACTGCAATTGTTAAGTTGCAGTGATTAACTTAACTGCGGCAATTGTTAAATTAGTAAATTGGTTAAGGGAATCTGGCTTCCCCATTGACTTTGGTTGTAAGCTGTTATGGAGGGCAGGATCAAAACTTTTTTTACAGCATCTGTTTTGTTATTGTGCTAATAATCTTTTTTTCTTAAAGGAAAAAGGCAAACACTACAAAAAGTGCACTGCATGACAAATGGTAAAGCAGTTTAGATGTAAGAAAGCATTCAGATGAAAATGAAGAAGATGAAAAGTATATAGTATAGTGTGCTTAGAAAGGCAGAGTAGGAGACTAGATGATAAAACATGAAAGAAAAAGGGCCCATTAATGCTATTTATAGCTATAGTTGTGATGTATATAGAGTAACAGAATTGGAAAGAACCTTGTAGGTCATCTAATCCAACCCCCTGCTCAAGCAGGAGACCTTATACCATTTCTGACAGATGGATCTCCAGTCTCTTCTTGAAAGCTTCCAGTGATGAAGCACCCACAACTTCTGAAGGCAAGCTGTTCCATTGGTTGATTGCTTTCGCTGTCAGAAAAATTATCCATCCATTATTCCCTGTCTTCAGGTGCTTTGGAGAATAGGTTGTCTCCCATCCTCTCTGTGATAGCCTCTCAAATATTGGAACATTGCTATCATGTCCCAACCTTCCTTCTGTTCACTAGACTAGCCATCTACAGTTCCTTCAATTGGTCTTCATATGTTTAGCCTCCAGAATTCTAATCATCTTTGTTGCTTTTCTCTGCACTCTTTCTAGACTCTCAACATATTTTTTTATAGTGTGGTGACCAAAATTGGATGCAGTATTCTAGTTGTGGTCTTACCAAGGCTTTATAGAGTGGCACTAGTATCTCATGTGATCGTGATTGAATCCCTCTGTTATTGCAACTTAGGCTTGTTCTATCTAACTCATCTTCTTGCTGGTATGAAGTAGTGTAGTCTTTCCCTATCTTCAGTTCTCCAGATATTCTAAATTAGAACTCTCATTGAAAGATGGAAGTTGTAGTCCAACCAATGCAGAAGACATCAGGTGAGAAGTGATGAATATCATTGGTATCCCATTATAAATAAAAGTAGAAATTGATGATGGCTGTTACAGTGGCAAAGTCTGAATGCAATTAGTTACTGCACTGTTTTAGCTGCAGGCTATATTTTATCTTTGCTGCTAAGTTCCCTTATTTAGGATGAGTTCTTGTCTTCTCAAGGCCATTTGCATTTTTTTCCCTCTGAATTTAAACAAAGGCACAGTTGAGACCGATGAAATAATCAGCAAGTCTCCGGCTATTCAACAAAAAGTCTTTAGTTGGGATATTTACAAGAAATTCCACATCATAGTTCAGAAGATTTCTATTGCCCAGAATTTTACTCTCCAACCCGGTATTTCTGTGGAAAGAATCTGTTTATCAGCACAGACTGGAATTTTATGATTATGATTTGTGGAATTTGAACATCATAAGACAGAATGGAGCTTTAGTTTTCTGGCTGTTGAGAACATGCTTAGCCCAGAAACTATAAAGAAAATAAAAAGCATAGAAAGAACTACAAATTATTAAATGAATGACTAATGAAATACCTACTTTAGCTCTTAACTATGTGGTTTATACTATGTGATGTGAACCTAAGTATGATTTTGCTACTAAATCATAATTAAATTGTGGTTTAGTGAGATATACGATGCATGTGTCTGCCAGTATATGTATAATGTAAGCTATAGTTTCCTTGAACATGGTTTTAGGAATAAATCACCATTAGCTGGGCTCACACATTGTGCTTAGCCATGGACCAGGTTCAGCCATACCATAGTATCTAGGTTCACACATGTTAAATTATAAAATAACATGATGCTTTATTATATTGTGTGAACCCATTCCCTTTCTTACACATGCTCATTTCTGATTATTTCATAGCATAAAACAATTGTCCAGAAAAAAAACATTAATGTTATTAAATTGATCAATAGAAAATAGACTCCTCAGTCATTATTACTTCAGGGGACAAGAAGTAAAGCTGTCTTCTCAAGATTCTTTCATTCTAGGTAGGAATTGGTGAGGGTACAACGCTTTGCATACTTCCATATATTTGGTCAAACTTGTCTGATACAGATTGAGCACTGATAATGTTATCTAGTTTGGTAAAGAAACATCTGGAAGAAAACTACCTTGCTTAAAGAGCACCAAGGATACCACAAGTTAGCGCAGTGGTTAGAGTGCAGTACTGTAAGCTAGTTCTGCTAACTGGCAACTGTCTGCAATATGGCAGTTCAAATCTCACCAGGCTCAAGGTTGACTCAGCCTTCCATCCTTCTAAGGTCAGTAAAATGAGGACCCAGATTGTTGGGGCAATATGCTGATTCTGTAAGCCACTTACAGAGGGCCTGTAAAGCACTGTGAAACAGTATATAAGTCTAAGTGCTATTGCTATTGTTAGGCTGTGATCAAAGAGAGGAATATAATAAATATTATTATAGTAAAGTGCACAAAATGAAGTTCTATTTGTTTCCACAAACCCTTGTGCCATTCTACAGCCCATCTTTATACACTCTTATAGTTTAAAGGCAAGGGACGGCAGTAATTCAGAAAATAGTGAAAATATTATATTGATATGACACATGGATTCTAGTGCCACAGGATAATTGCTACTGGCTTAGTCAGGAATTAGCTAACAATGGCTTCCAGGCCACATCCCTCTTTTTATAAAACCCAAAAGCTAAGAATTGATGGGAGGGTGGGTGACCAATTCCTCAGTTGAACTTCCCTGATGAGGGGTAGAGCAAAGAACCAAGGATCTGCTAGCTGTGCCTAGGAGACAGAGGAGAGGTGAAATATGGCTCTTTAGAGCAGTAATAGTTTTCTCTTATCTTTGTTTGGAACCGGGAGCGTGTGAGCGCTTTGTGAGTGCACAGTCCTTCTGCACATGCTCAGAGAGTCCATGATGACATCTGGACAGGTGGGCAGAGCCTCCTGCTGCCGCCACTATCAGTTTGTCCAAACTGGGTTGAACTGGCAGAATACTACGTCTGCTTTACCATAGAAAATTTGCTAAC
The DNA here is from genome assembly GCF_051295495.1 of Thamnophis sirtalis. Lineage (NCBI taxonomy): Eukaryota > Metazoa > Chordata > Lepidosauria > Squamata > Natricidae > Thamnophis > Thamnophis sirtalis. Next base: position 91,055,043 of record NW_028261383.1, on the reverse strand, counting down.
CCCCAGTTTAGACCACATTGTGCCTAAAATATTATTTAAATTCATTTTTTTTCAATTTTTTAAAATTCTTCCATGCTGTTTTTAGATTTTAAAATTTTATTCTATATCACCCAGAGTCCCTCTGTGAGGGAGATGGGAAGTTCAAAAATGTGAAAAATAAATTATTAGATACTGAGACGTGTATCCCTTAGTTCTTATGTCTGAATGTTCTTATTGAGTGCTATGGTCACCTGGGGTGCGCGCAGACGCTGGCAAGCGGCGAGGCTTGTAATCCAGCAGCGCTGAGCACGGCAGAGGAGGGGTGAAACGCAGCTGAAGAACTCTAAGGTAAAATCCTTTGCTGTGGAAGAAGTCCTGTAGGAAAAAACTCCTGAGTCTTCGAAGTGAAGGGAGAGTCAGAGTAACACTCCTTTCAGGCCGGAGACTGAGGTTAATCTGGGCAGGTCAGAAGGAGGAACATAGGTGTGGCCTCAAAAGATTACCTCAGTCTCCTAGGCAAAAGGGCTGGGTTAATACCCATTGGTTACTCCTCCCACATCTCACTTTGGAAACTGCACCTATTCATTGGCGTCCTTCAGTCTCAAAAGACTATGGTATCGTGCTCTGGAAAGAGGTCCTAATGCAGTATCTGGTGTGGCTAAAAAGGCCAATTCGGGAGTGGCAATCCCTTCCGCACTGAGGGCAGATACATTCTGTCCTCTGCCCAGCCCCCAGATTTCACTGGTTCCGGGATTGCTTCTTTGCCTCAGCCTGCTGAACAAGTGTCTCTTCGAATTGGAGAAGGTTATGCAGCGTCTTTAGCCTCCAAGCTGAACGATCAGAGGTCAAGATTTCCTAGCTGTTAATGTCCATTCCCAAGGCCTTTAGATCCCTCTTGCAGATATCCTTATGCACCTTATGCATCTATTAGCAGTATGGATATTTTTTTTAATCTCTTCTGTTCTATTAGTTGTAGCAAAATGAACATAACAAAGGTATTACCAACTAACCAATTTCAACTGGAGCAAAAAAGGATTTTTTTAAAAAAAAATGCAATTGTAATTGCTAATAAGAACCTTCAGAGAAACTACTATCCGGAGAGCCTGTAAAACACAATATGTCAGCCATTGTCTTTTTGAACATTCATTAAGCACAGGTAGTACAAAGAAAATATATTGGAGACAAATTAAGATTAATGTATAAGTAAGCAGATCAAATTCCACATGAAACATACAGAGCAGTGGACAAAAAAGGGGATTTGTAAATGAAATATATGAAATTCTTTTGTTGATTGTTAATATTTGACTAGTTGATTGCTATATTTTTGTTTATGTATGTGACTGTATTGTTAGAAAAAAAATCACGTAACTATTCCTTATGAAGGATTACCAGGGGCCTATGGGGAAAAGCTGTTTACAGTGAGCTGAAAATTGATATGCTTCAGACAACAAAAATACATTGAGACACTTCTGGTTTTGTTACACTGCATTAATCTTTCTAGGGCCGCGTGCTGCAGTGCCCTTCTATGCCTGATTTCTTAGAAGTATGACCAGTTAATGATTTAAGGGACTTGCTTTGCAGGAAACTGACAACTTATCCAACCATGACACCAAGTAGTATGGATGTATTATTAGAAGAATGTGTGAAAAATTTGAAATAGGGTAAGAGGCAGCCGGTGGGAAGCTGGGGAGAACTGAAAGCACACAAACACCAAAATAATGGATTAGAATCAAAGGAGTTAATTTAAAAAAAACATTTTGAAATGTCAGCAACTGTGCAAGGCCAACACCAGTTTCCCAGAGCAGCATGTGGACAAGCAAAAGAGACCAGCTGGTGCAAATGGCTGCCTGATCTCCTTGAAACAAATAGCAATCAATAGCAATGGCAAGAGACAGAGAATGTAACTGTTCCAGTGTGTTGTTAGTATTGGATAACTCCTCCTCCTCCTCCTCCTCCTCCTCCTCCTCTTCTCCATCCAATTGTTGTTTTTGTGGTGCACAACAGAAGGTAGAATCTCTTGGTATCCTACTTTCCAATTCTATTCTGCTACCATTACACCTATACAGGTAATCCTCGACTTACGACTATAATTGAGCCCAAAATATCTGTTGATCAATGAGACATTGGTTAAGTGAGCTTTATCCAATTTTCTGACCTTTCTTGCCACAGTTATTAAGTGAATCACTGCAGTTGTTAAGGTAGTAACACGTCTGTTAAGTGTTACTTAACACTTAAGTGCCACGGCTGTTAACCCGGCTTCTGCATTGACTTTGCTTGTCAGAAGGTCGCAAAAGGGATCCCATGACTCCGGGACACTGCAACCATCATAAGCGAGTCAATTGCCAACCATCTGAATTTTGATTGCATGATGAGGAGATGCTACAGGTATCATAAGTGTGAAAAATGTTCATAACTTACTTTTTTCAATACCACTGTAACTTCAAATGGTCACTAACTGAACTGTTGTAAGTCAAAGACCACCTGTAAAGGTTACATCTGGAATCAGCAGATTTTTGGGGGATTGTCCTTTAGTACCTAAAATATTGTTTCCAGTAGCTCTGGACAGTTCTACCTCTTTGATACAGATATCAAGAGAGAATGCACATTGTTAAGTCTATCCCTTTATCTCTTATGTATCTATTCATGCTCTTGCCTTCTTTTTATCCCATTTTTTCCATCAACTGTTTTTGATGTTCACTGAGGTTTAATAAATAAACCTCAGTCTGCATATATTTCTGAACTGAGTGACATGCATACTTGATTTTCTCTAATATAAGAATTGATTGGTAGATTTGATTTGCTAGATGCCAACTTTTTTTTGCAACAGATAGGAAAGGTAGCAGTAAAACACAACAAGGTGGCCAAGTATTCATCATAACAATAGCTTGCCCCAGATACTCTGAAAGTAAAGATAATATGTAACTTATTTGCATGCAGCCAATAAATACTTCTTTTCAATTGAAAAATGTAGGAAAAGATAGATAAACTACACATGATATCTGAGCTGACATGAAGAAAATATAGCTGAACAACATTAGGGCTCATGCTGCTAAGTAGTTAATTATAAATATTGAATCTTTATCAAGCTGTCCTCCATGCAACATCAATTTATGTTAAGCAGTCTTTCACATCAAGTATTTTTTATATTTCTCCTGCAACAATAATGCAGCATTGGATCATACTATTTTTTTGTCTGTCTGATGTCTAATATGTCTCAGTAATCTTTTCAGAAGATCCCACAGAGCAGATCTGATCCCACTTTGGGGGTCCCCCAACATATATAATATCTATCATACTATTCCCTTTCAGAAAACGCAAATTGGCATTACACAAAAGTGCAGAAAAAGAGTAAGAAATAGTAAACCAAAGAAATTAAAGGCATAAGGTAAAAGGAAAACAAATGAAGAAAGATAGGTAAACCTTGTTTGTTTGTTTATTTATTTAGAAGATTTAATGTATATGGTTGCCCATTCACTTTCAGTGATTCTAGGTGATTTACAAAAAATATAAAAATATAAAAAGAGTACCCCCCCCCCAGCTTGGCAACAACAAGCAACCAAACAAGCGGCTCCACTCTGGAGTTCCCAGGTGCTTTGGCAAAAGCAGGGCCTTGCAAAAAAAGTGTCAAAGTGGGGGACAGTTTAATCTCCATTGGGATGATGTTACAAAGGGAGGGAGCCACCATGGAAAAAGCCCTTCTTCTGGGTCCTGCCAGGTGTACCACCTTAGGAGAGGGGATTCACAAATTCCCTGCCTCCCTGCTCCGGTGGGCTGGGTGGAAGTAACTGGGAAGAGACAGTTTTTAAGTTAACCTGGTCTTAAGCCACGTAGGCAGGGATGGGTTCTGGCTTCTGCTACTGCCGGTTTGCTCAGGGATATACATGAGAAGTAGTAAAAAAAAAAAAAAAGCTTCTGCGCGTGCACAGAAGCAAAAAAAACAAGATGGTACCTACAGCGCCGCCAATAGAACTGGTTCAGGGGCGTGGCAGGCTGATTTACTACTTACTCGTCTGAACTGGTCCGAACCAGTATGAACCCACCTCTGCATGTAGGGCTTTAAAGGTGACGACTAGCACCTTGAATTGCACCTGGAAGGAAATTGGCGCTTAATGCAGCTTCTCAGGAGAGTTGACCCATGTGCACATCCGAATCTGCACAAAACCATGCTGCTGCACATTGAAGCAAATGAAGCTTTCAGATGCTTTTCAAGGGCAGCCCCATGTAGAGCGCATTGCAATAGCCAAGATGGGAGATGGCTAGAATGTATGTGACTGTGAGCAGGGATTGTTGGTTCAGGAAAGGGTATAACTGGTGCACAGCCCATAGTTGCACAAAGGCCCTCCTGGCCATGTCTGCCACCTACTCCTCAAGCAAGTGTCGATCCAGAAGAACCTCCAGATTACTCACTGGGCCTGTCTGAGACAGTGCCTCCCCATTCAAAACCAGCAATGGCAATTCTCCATGGACCAAAGAATCCTAAACTCAGATTCAATTGCTCTTGCCAGTTTTCAGTTTCAGGCCATTGCTCCCCATCCAGATCATAGCAGCCTCCAAGCACTAAGAGAGGGAGATTCACAGCATCACTTAACTCACTATGGGCTGAGATGTATAACTGGGTCTCATCAGCATATTGATGATATCTCAATCCACGGATGATCACACCCAGCAGCTTCATGTAGATGTTTAACAGAAACGGAGAAAGTTCCATGTCCTGCAGGACCCTGGAAAGCAGGGACAAGGCATGGACCTCTCGCTTCCTATCAACACCAACTGAGAGCACCCACAGAGGAAGGGAGTGAACCAAGACAACACAACATCCCCCACTCCTAACCCCCAAAGCCACTGCAGACGGATACCATAGTTGATAGTACCGAAGGCTGCTGAGAGGTCAAATAGAGCAGGAATGGATGATCTAACCTTACCCTGCTCCCACCAGCGATCATCAAAAGTGTGACCAATGCCATTTCTGTTCCATACCTAGGCCTAAACTCTGATTGGCAAAGGTTTAGATAATATGGTGCTCTGGAGCTGCCATTCAACTGCCTTCTCAATCACCTTTCCCAGAAAGGGAAGATTGGAGACAGGTCAACAATTATCCAATGGGTGGAATCTAGCAATGGCCTTCTTAAAGCAATGGCCATCAAAGAAGGACCACGGCCTTCTTAAAATGCTAGGGAACAATCCCTTCCCACAAGAAAGCATTGTCAAAACCCACCTGCCTGTCACCTCCTAGGAAGCTTTGACAAGACAGGAGGGCATGAGTCTAAAACAGATTCTTGCCCTCATTCTCTTTAGGATCCTGTCCACTTCCTCGGGAGCAGCAGACTCAAAGCTTTTAAATTTCAATATGCTATGGTTACTCTCTGATTATCCTATAGCTATTAACCTCCACAGCCCTTCATGGTGTCTGTCAATTAAAAAGAGCCGAGGTGGCACAGTGGTTAAATGCAGCACTGCAGGCTACTTCAGCTGACTGCAGTTTTGCAGTTCGGCTGTTCAAATCTCACCGGCTCAGGGTTGGCTCAGCCTTCCATCCTTCCGAGGTGGGTAAAATGAGGACCCGGATTGTTGTTGGGGGCAATATGCTGACTCTGTAAACCGCTTAGAGAGGGCTGAAAGCCCTATGAAGCCGTATATAAGTCTAACTGCTATTGCTATTGCTATTGCTAATTAAGATTTTCCTATAATGCTTTTTAGCAAGATAGGAAAGTTATAGACTACCAAAGCAGCCTTAGAGCCACAGTGGTTAGAATGCAGTACTGCAGGCTATTTCTGCTGACTGCCAGCTGTCTGCAATTTGGCAGTTCAAATCTCACCAGGCTCAAGGTTGACTCAAGTTTCCATCCTTCCAAGCTCAGTAAAATGATGATTGTTGGGGGCAATATGCTGACTCTGTAAACCGCTTAGAGAAGACTGTAAAGTACTGTGAAGTGCTATATAAATCTAAGTGCTATTGCTATTGCTATTAGTTGTACCATTCTCCATGCAGCATTCCTTGCTAAGGGCAATATGGATTACTTCTGGCATAGTTTGACTAGGTTGCTATAAGTGCAACCAAAGCCCATTTTCATCCCAAATATGCTCATGTTATTCTATAAAAGCTTCCACTTCCAATCTATAGACTACATTGCAAGCCAATATACTGTTGATTACATCCCATAAACTGGTGTAACTTTTGGTCTGCTGAAATTTTCAGGATATCAGTTAACGGAAGCCTTATGCTTACTCAGAATATGACAACAGCCCTAAAATCTAATTTTGAAAAATCTTACAGAAAAATATAAATGCAATGAAAGTCAAGTGATCAACTTAAGAGTGTACTTTATCCATTTGGGTTTGGTATTCTGAGCATTGTAATTCCTAAAGATCTGGAATATCCTAGTATGGGAAAGTCAACTTTCTAAGCAAAGTAAATGTATTTATTTGCTAATAGAAAAAAGTGGTCCTCATGGTTTCATTTGTTATAACTGTAGCCTTTGATTAACCATTATCTCCAATTGACAGTTATGTTGACTGGAAATTTTGGAACTGGATTTTAAATATTTTGGGAAAAAACAAGATTGGGAAAATCACAGCAGGTCATGGAAAATCTGAGTAAAATCTGGTTTTATCAGAAAAAAAAATGAAGCTGTTATTGCAGCTTTTTGATTTGACCTCCTAAGTCTAAATAATCATATCACGGCTCTCAACCTACCAAAGATTTCACAAGGGTAAATGTCCACAAGAATATTCCACCCTTGCATCTCATTATCATGCAATGCTACCACTTCCTAATTTATTTTCTCAACAGTGCTCCATAGTAGGCTGCAAAACAGTAATTGTTCCCAGGCTGCTTACTGAGCTGAGAATAGATGTGAAGGCAGATCCAAAGATATCTTTTCCATCATACAACATTACCCAGAAATAAGTGGAAGCTTTTTCAGAGAGCTGCTTCTCCAAGCGATGCCAGTTCTGTTGCCAAAAACAACGGGGAGAAATTCTTTCCTCATCAAAGGGACTAAAGATGCTGCTGAGACAAGGAAAAAGAATTGTGTACTTCAGAGCGCCAACTGTCTAGGCTAGAATGTTCTAATTTGGTCCTCTCTGGGCGCAATTGGGTGACACAACAATTGTGGAGGGCACCAGAACAGGGAATCCAACTGAAGTAAGGGAAGCAGGAGTTGGCTTTGTTTTGCTACTGTAAACATTGCTATCTTTTACCCTATAGCGGGATCATCTTTTACTGACGGAATTTTTTTTTTTTAAAATAACGAGTCATAGTTATTTGCTAAAAACATTATTTATCAAGATGGAAGCTCTACAGAAGGCATAGCCTGTGAAATGAGTTGGTAATCCCTTTGTTTTCCGGCGAAAACATTTGGACTCAAATGTATTTCTAAGCAAACATGTATCGGATTGCAATGTCCAAGAATGGAAATGGGAAATTTGACATGGTGTTTTAATACAAATCAACTGGTTGAGGCAGGTTCCCAATAAAGAAACCAAGAGTGATGTGCCAGGTTGTGAAAAATGTATGCATTGCAATTAATTTCTCATTGATTATAGAGAAGTATACTATATTCTAGCAGAAATGGATATTTGGATGAGATCCATAACAATTGTCTGTTATGTAAACCAAATATTTATTTTAATAATACTATAAAGAATGATTAATGTACATATTTATTTATTGCAATCTGTTTCTTTTGAAAATATTTATTTTTAATAGTGTAATAAAACTTGTTTTATAAATGTACATATTTAGTAAAGACATGCTGAGGACCATGCTGGAATTGAAATAATCGAATGTAATTATCTTGAATTGTAGACAGAGAATAAGGTTCAGCCCATTATGTTGACAGAAGTATATCTAACATCATTGGAAAAGATATTTAACAATAAACAAGGCACCAAGTAATTGTTTGGGCCTGGATTTTAAATGAATTACAAAACAGTGCAATCAGAAAGAATGCCTTGTTAGAGATGCTCTAGAGAAGCTAACATTTTGATTTCTTGGTATCTGACCTCTTTTTCTCTTTCCTTCTTTTTGTAGCTATGTATATGAAAAAGAGAGAATCTGAATGAGTGAAAGTTGGGGTTCATAAGAATATTGTTCCATTCAATGACGATGATGGTTTAAGCCAGTGATGGCTAATCTTTTCCGGACCAAGTGCCCAAAGCGCACACGTGTGTGTGCAAATGCGCAAACACATGTGCCCGAAGCCACAAAATGCAATGCACGTGTAGCCCCCTGCATGCGCTCTGCCCCCTGCACATGTGTGCATTCCTCCTGAACACACATACCCACATGCACTCCTCACCGCCATGCATCCATGTTCAGCCCTCCTGCACTTGCCCCGTTCCCCTACACATGTGTAGCAGAGACCTGACACCAGCCGGTCATCGAGAGGCATGCATGCATGCGCAGCAGAGTTGAACTGGGGTGATGGCTCGTGTGCCCACAGAGAGGGCACTGCGTGTCACCTGTGGCATGCATGCCATAGATTCACTATCACAGATGTAAGCTATATGATTCGAGTTAAGAATGTTCTGTAGTAAGGCAAGACTATATAAGTTCTGGCTCTGCTCTGGTTTGCTCAGGGCTGCCCAACAAGCTGCCAATGCTTTGTTGGGAGCCTGGTGTGCACTGTAGTACTTCACATGCTTAATAAATGTATGTGGTATTTTCAAAGTGGTATAGATGAGCCGCAGTTATATATTTATTCTATATATTTATTCTATAGCCCGGTGTCTTTTGTTTGGCTTTGCTTCTTTAAATAGCCTTTCCTTTACACATTTGGAATCAGTTTTGTCACTTAATCTTATTTAGTTGATTTCTGTATCTATTAAAATTATGCATGCTAGAAGCACATGGATGACTGGTGGGTTAACTGTGGGACACCAACTGTGTTTGTCAGTGCTTTTGGTATTCTGTTTCCAGTGATTTGAAGTTTTAAGGTAGCTCACATGGCTCATTGCAGGTCTAATATAGAGTTACAGATACATACATGCTCCTTATCCTAGTGACATCTCTATCTTGTCATACCTGCAAGCCATTTTTTCTTTTGGACTTCAGGCCTGCCACACTTTCTATTACTCTACTATTCCTTTTCTATTGTGGGAAAATGGGAGGGGGGAATTATACAGAGTTGGGTGATATGTAGCCATAACAAAATTCTTTCTAGAAAGCCAAGGTCATCCTTTGTGTCTGCACCTGGCAGGAACTGGGTGGGTGGAAGCTGTCAGTGTGGCAGTGGAAGATTGGACCATGTGATGGACTTGTGGGCAGTATCTTGAACTTTCAACTGGGAAAACCTGGAAGCTTTCAGATTCGGGTTTTCCCAGATGTGCCAACATGGCTCTCTTAATAAATTGGACTTCGGAGGAATCCTTTGCCTCGGACTCTGATTTACTTTTGGATTCTATTTGGAACCCTGACATACCTCACCATTCCATTAGAGTTGCCTTTCACCTCAGGATCTATCTTAATCCTCTCCGCTATGACTGGCGTAGGCATCCCCAAAGTCTTTCTTCTCTAGAAATGATTAATTGTGGAAGCATTTGCAATTAATTTAAATAATAACATGTGGAATGACAGTGGAAGTTAAGGAAAAAATAATTGTTCTTGTATTGTTCTTAGTAAAATATGTTGAAATTTTTCTCTTGAAGATTTACTGTTGAAAGCTGGGTGTTTTTAAAAGGAAAGGCAAGATGCTAATGTCTAATTTTTACAGAACAACAATCCAGCCTTACATTTAATCTTTGCATTCAATTTCATGGCAAATGGATGGGTTGTCACCTTCTGTTACCTGAATGTCTTATCTAGTCCTTTTTTTGTGTGAGAAGCTCTATTTTTGTGATATAAGAGGAGATCAGGAGGTGCAGTTTCTCAGTTGCTGCTCAGTTCCATCATTTTGGAATATCAATCTTTTGGATTCATCCCTTTTCATGTCTCAGAAGCTATGGAGATGGACCTCTTCCGAGAGCATTTTGGTTAAATGGCTTGTTTTCAGCAAGTTTGTTTTTTTCACTTTGCTTATATTAATTTATTTGATCATACTGCTTTATTTTATTTTGTTCGGTTCTGTTTATTTTTCATATAATGATTTATCCTTGTAAGGTAACTTTAGCTGATAACCCACCATTGTCCGGGTATTTATTTATAGGGGCAAAATGTCCAGACCAAATGTAATTTCTAATGTTGGATTTTCCCCCTTCCCAGAGGGAGCCCCTTGTGGAGTACTGTGAAGCCATTACCATGGCAACTCCACTGTGCTGTACAGTAGAAGTCATTTGAAGGCACAACAGACTGTATTGTAACAGAACACAAACCCCGAGGGGTAATAGGGGTGTCTTACCCCCACAGTATTTGTTCCCAGAGAGTAAGTCATCTGTGTACCAAATTTGGTTGAAATTGTTGAAGGCGTTCCAGAGTTATGCTGGAACACACACACACACAAACACACACACACACAGCAATTTTTATAAATATAGATTGATTGTTTTAAATTAATTTTATCTTCTGTAATTTTAACTGTTAAATGTTTGTGTTTACCTTGTTAACTGCCATGAGTCTGTTTTCATTTGGCAGTATAAGAATAAATAATAATGAGCCACAGATCAGCTTATTTCATTAGGTTCCTAGGTTCCTTCAGTTCTCTCTTCCTCTCTGATTCTACTCCCTCGGTTTTTTCCTGTCATTTAATATACAGTGCTAAGTTATATCATTATGATAGTTTTACTTGATATAAGGCAGCTGCTCATACACACAAATATACATAAATGCAAGTAGTCCTTTACATACCTCCTTAATTGATGTAAGCTGTGGCATTGAGCGATTGGATCTGATTTTATATGATTTTTTTTTGCAACAGTCATTAAGCAAACTCTATAGTCATTAACTGAATCAATTTTCACCAATGGCCTTTTGGGGCTGGAAACCAGAAGTAAATACTGGAAACCGACAAAGACATCCCAAAATCATAGTCATGCTACCAATGGCTGTAAAAATGAGCCAGTTGCCAAGTATCCAAAATGCAATTACTTGATTGTGGATGAATGCAGGAATCGTAAGTTTGAAAATCGGTTGGAAATAGCTTTTGGGGAGTCTTCTGTAACTTCAAACAGTTGTTAAGTGCCTGGTCATAGGTTGAGGGCTACCTGTAAAAAAACATAAACACTGTGATCATCGTTTTCAAAGAAAATCAGATTTGTGTGGATGCCTCGCCTTTGGAACATTTCAGTCTTTGGAACACATTGCAGAAGAGAGAGAGATTCATGTACTGTACCTCATGGAAAATGTAGATATTACATGAATGTCTAGGGGTGGGATTCTACCGGTTTGGACTGGTTTGGCCGAATGGGTAGCGCTGACCATCAGCTGGGAGTGTACCGGTTCACTCTGATGATGAAGTAGGCCCGCTCACCCACCCCTACTCTTAATTCACCTATATCTTCTCAGCAGAGTTGCGCGGCAGAGCCAATTCGGGCACCTCAGCTGTTTTCCTCCCCAGCAGTAATCTGGAAGCTACTTTTCTCAAAACTGTGTGTGCGATCACCGAACCGGTTGTTAAACTGGTAGGATCCCATTACTGAGTGTCTTCCTATCTACTTTGTTATTGCAGCTTATTCGATGTACTATATACAAGTTTTGATTTGTTGTCACCATTGTTTTACTGCATTATACCTAGAGACTGGCCAGTCATTATGAAAAAAAGTTTTATGTTAGAAATTGTACTCTCCCTGATAAACAGGGATTCAGAGTGGAAATCTTTGAACAAAAGAATCCAAACTTCTATGTTTTTCTGTAGTTGTGATAGCTGAGTCAAGACGTTCAACCGTATTTCCTTTGGATTAAACACAAATAGTGTGTTCTTATCACATTACATGGGTAAATTAACTCATCAAAGCAGGAATGTCTGTGTCTCACTATAAAACTGTTTAATGTATACGACTGTCAAAACATAGGACACATATTTTAATTCTTATTTGACCTCTATGATTTCTACTTTCCTTGCAACCATTGTGATTATCCCTATAGGTTTTCTTGCATCTGAGGATACAAAGTTAATTCAAGTCTTTAAAATTCCAGGAGCTCCTTTATCTCATTAAAAAAGTGTCATAGACAAAAAGAATCATAATTATTGATTTAAAAAAAAAAACTTTGTAAATGATATTCTGAACTTCACATTTCATATACAATGGCAGAACATGTTCTATTTAAAAGTATTTCTTTTGCTGTATTTTTGGTTGTCTCTTTTTCTTTCTATTCAATTTCTTTAGTCTGAAATCTTTTACCCTCCTAAATTTGGAAACCTATCTTACGGAATTCAATAGGACTCACTTTTGAGTAAACACCAAACACAAAGGATCACACTTTAAATTCTTTAATGTGTGGCTGATACACAAGCCTTTAATTTAGGGATTAGAAGTCCTCTATTATTGTGTAGGGCCCATGCACAATTGGCAACAATATACCATTTGCTTTTTGGTCTCTGTAACTTTTTTCTTTTATCTCTGGAACTCTAAAAATCAAATCAGTGATTCTACTGATGCTGCCTGAACTTTAAAAATTATTGATTAGTGCTCACATGTTAGAACAAGTATTTTCTTGGAGCTGAAGCAGAAGAGATATTACGAAAGAACTGAATATCAAGCATTGCTGCTCATCAAAGAGATTTTTTTTAAAAAAACCTCATCAAAGAGATTTAAGAAAAGGCAAGAATGAGGAAAAGGGGGATTTGAAATACGTTAAATAATGCACACATTCTGGGTTATATCAGCCCTTAACAGAGAAAAAAAAAGTAACAGCAACAGAGATTTGTAATCATGGCAGATAGTGAAAAGAGAATATTTCATATTGATTTCAGGCATTCAGCAAACAATAGCATCCCTGGGGGATATTTTTAGTGATAAATCATGCAGGATACTATGGCAAAAGTCTAATAATGAGAGATTATTGCCAGATGGAAAGCTCTATTACTTTAAAAAAAGGGGTTCCAATCTGTCTCTAGATTTAGAATGGCTTACTTTAGTTGCTTTAAAAGGCAATGGTAGTAATCATGAAGATGGTGATATTTAAATCTTTAAAATATATAAAGACAGGCAGACAGGCAGGCAGGAAGGCTTATATCAAGCAGCAAGAGTTGATGGATAAGAAAGAAGTTCAGTGGGAGGCACTAGAGAAAGCAGAATCCAGGGGCATAAAGGCAATAAGATAAATGCAATCATGCAAATCTTTCAGTGCATGCTATTCTGTGACAGTAGGAGCCTAAATCCAGTCTCTCCGCTACAGGTAGTCTTCAATTTATGACCACAATTTCAAGCAAAATGTCAGCTACTAAGCAAGGTGGTATTTAAGTGAGTCATGCCCGATTTTATGGCATTTTTTTTGCCACATATATTAAGTGCATCACTGCAGATGTTAAGGGACTTTTGCAGTCATTAAGCAAATCTGGTTTTCCTCATTGACTTTGCTTGTCACAAGCCATCTGGGAAAGTCACAGATGAATAATAGAATAACAGGTTGGAAGGGACCTTGGAGGTCTTTTAGCCAATCCCCTGCTTAATCAAGAAACCCTATACCATTTTAGACAAATCGTTGTCCAATCTCTTCTTAAAAACCTCCAGTGTTCGAACATCCACAACTTCTGGAGGCAAGCCGTTTCACTGACTGATCGTTCTAACTGTCAGGAATTTTTTCCTTATTTCTAGGCTGGTTCAATCCTTGATTCGTTTCCATCCATTGCTTCTTGTTGGGGATGATCATATGACTTCAGGATGCTGCAACCATTGTAAATACACGCTGGTTGCCAAGTGCCTGAATTTTGATCAAGCAACTGTCGGGATTCTGTGATGATTGTAAGTGTGAGGATCGGTCATCAGGCACTTTTTTCAGTGCTGTTGTAACTTTACATGGTCAATTAAAGGAATGGTTGCAAATGAAGGACTGTGTCAGGGTTCCAGGTAATAATTCCATAGCAAACAAAACTCCAAGGCCTGTAGATTCCTCAAAGAATAGTTTTATTGGATATATCATATTGGCACAGTTCTGGTGAAAACTGACTCTGAAAGTTTCCATGGTTTTCACCTAATTAAAAGTAAAAAAAATTAGCCTTCCCCAAACAATCAGTCACATGGTCCAATCAGGGTGCCGTCTGGTAGCCTGGTAACATCACTCCTCCTCTCTCTGGCCAGGTGTGAGAATGTCCTTGGTTCCCAGGAGGAAGTATTTTGTTTTGGCTACAAACCCCCAGCTATCTCTATTCCTCCCTTCCTATCCCCTCAGCTCCAGTATGGCAAAACTGAAGCTCCAAAATGGCTTCCGCCAGGTCAGCTTCACAGTTGACAGACTACCTGTATTCAATGTGTGAGATAGTGTTGGAAGAAATGTCCTTCTGGGTTCAGTTCCAAGGTGGGGGAAAAGACACTGGAAACATGGAGGCTGCTTAGAAAGATGGTTTGATGGTGGGAAGGACCACATGGTTTCAGGTCCTGGGGGAAAAGGTGATCACATGCTTCAAGATGTTGGGTGAAGAAAAAAAAAGGTCTTGCTGAGAGTCCCTGAGTTTTTTATACCCTCTGTTTGCTCCACCTTAAGAGTTTCCTGTTCCTGTGTAAGAAATGTATTCCATTGTCTGTCAGATTTCCAGGGAGTGGGGGTCTTGGCTAATTTAGACTGCCTCAGGCCTGGTTGAATCTTGATGTAATCTCCCTAGGTGCGATGTGATAATAGGGGTAGAAGGCTAATCCTACCTTTGTTGAATCTTGGGTGAGGGCATTTCCCTGTGAATAGATATCGCTATCTCTTTATCTCTTAAGGACACCTGCTGTGGACTATTGAAGAGGGTGTGGGCTGTTAAGAGTAAGTCTGCTTCTTGCCTAAAAACCATGTTTCTCCACTTCTCATCTAGGGAAATATAACACTCTGCCTTTTCAATATTTCCTAAGGTATTTCATTTTTCTAGGAGAGGGGTGTTGCTAACTTCCTTCAGTACATTACAAACAAAATATTTTGTTTCCATATAGTTTGCACTAGAGAATAACTCTTCAACAAATCTTCTTCACTAACTCACACCTGACTTATCACTCACCTGAAAATTGCAAGCACCAATCAGGAAGACAGCATTGGGTTGCAATTGGCTGGAGTTTGTGGGAATCTAGTGCATAGGGAAAGCTGAAAGAGGAATGCTACAGACAAAGAACAGAAAGGCATCAATTGTATAAAATAAGCATGCATACATTTAAAAATGGTTCTCTTAGAGCAGTGGTCTCCAACCTTGGCAACTTTAAAACTTGTGGAGTCCACAGGTCTTAAAGTTGCCAAGGTTGGAGTCCACTGTCTTAGAGGACTAGGTCCAAATTCGATGGAAAAATATGTAATCTCTCCCCATCACATAGCCCTGACAATAATTCTGTACCCCTTAGAAGGAATTTCCCAGGACCATTAATAGGAATCTCCTCACTTAGCCCTACTTCCATGCATGGGAGCCTTGACCTTTGTCATTCCCATAGCATTTCTTTACATTTTAAAAGTAATTTACATGCGATCACTGTCACTAGTAAATCTGACCACAAAACAAATATAAAGATCTTTATTAAAACACAGGCTCTCTCCTATAGTGTGCTTCCAGCACTTGGACTTGACTTCCTCAATTCTAAAAAGATAACCCTGTAATTGAATCATTTTTCTACTCAAATATCTATCAACTTGAAAACAATATAATATGAAAACCAAAACAGATGAAGAAGAGAATGAATCTATTTGTGAAGTATGCTGAAAGCAGAATTAATTCTATTTTAAAACTCATCAGCTGTCAAGCAGAATAATATGATTAAATTGGCTGATGATTTTCTCCAAGTTGCCGTCACAGTGTACCTGGAGGTCATTAACTGGGGAAGACTGGGTTATGGGTCTTTTCATGGTTGTCTTTTAGATAATACGGATTCTCTTAAAGATGGGATCAGACTTTAGTAAAAAAAAAATCCACAATTTGATTAATTTTGCATCGTGTCTATAGCCTGGCCAGTTACTTATGAAAGCTATCAACAGTGGGTAAATCAAATTACATATGCAATATAAAAAGTTGTGTCTCAGTGATTAATGTCCCCAAAACTTTTTCAGACAGGTAAGTACATGAAGACATGCATTGAATGGATATTCTTCACTGTGAAAACAGAAAGAATGCTGGTCCTGCCAACAAATTTTATTCCATAAGTAGGACGATCCTATCTGCAAATATCTGATTGACCACTAGATGGCAATAAAAAGCACATATTTTATGTATCCCTCTACTGCCACCCTGATATTTGCAGCTTAGATCTAATAGCCCTATCATAATTTCATAACGTTAAGCCGTGACTCATTTAACAACTGCAGTGATTGCCTTAACATCTGTGGCAAAAAAAGAGTAGTAAAATGGGGCAAAACTCACTTAACAACTGCTTTGCTTAGCAACGGAAATGTTCGGCTCAATTGTAGTCATAAGTTGAGGATTACTGTATTACACTAGACAGACACAATGCAGGTAGTCCTCAACTTACAACAGTTCCCTTAGTGACCATTCAAAGTTACAACGGCACTGAAAAGAGTGACTTATGACCGTTCTTCACAGTTTTCACAATGTTATGACATTTCCAGCATCCCCATGATCATGTGATCAAAATTCAGATGCTTGGAAACTGCTTCATATTTATGACCATTACTGTGTCCCAGAGTCATGTGATTTCCATTTGTGACCTTTTCACAAGCAAAGTCAACCTGGAGCCAGGTTCAGTTAACCAGGTTACTAACTTACCAATTGCAGTGATTCACTTAACAATGGAGGCAAGAAAGGTTGTAAAATTCACTTAAGAAATGTCTATTTTAACAACAGAAATGTTGGGCTCAATTGTGGTCGTAAGTCGAGGATTATCTGTATAAACTGCTCAATAGTAGTAACTGTGAGAGGGATCTTGGAGTCCTAGTGGACAACCATTTAAATATGAGTCAGCAGGGGCAGCAGCTGCCAAAAAAGCCAACACAGTTCTAGCTGCATAAACAGAGGGATAGAATCAAGATCATGTGAAGTGTTAATACCACTTTATAATGCTTTGCTAAGGCCACACTTGGAATACTGCATCCAGTTTTGGTCGCCAAGATGTAAAAAAGATGTGGAGACTCTAGAAAGAGTGCAGAGAAGAGCAACAAAGATGATTAAGGGACTGGAGGCTAAAAATATGAAAAACTATTGCAGGAACTGGGTATGTCTAGTTTAATGAAAAGAAGGAGTAGGGGAAACATGATAGCAGTGTTACAATATCTCAGGGGTTGCCACAAAGAAGAGGGAGTCAAGCTATTCTCCAAAGCATCTGAGGGTAGGACAAGAAGCAATAGATGGACTAATCAAGGAGAGACACAACTTTGAACTAAGAAGACATTTCCTGACAGTTAGAACAATGCATCAATGGAACAACTTGCTTCCAGAAGTTGTGAATGCTCCAACACTGATAGTTTTTAAAAAGATGTTGAATAATCATTTGTCTGAAGTAGTGTACGGTTTCCTGCCTAAGCTGGGGGTTGGACTAGAAGACCTCCAAGGTCCCTTCCAACTCTGTATTCTATTCTATAATAAAAGGATTTCTAATCTGTTATTCTAAATTGACCATGTCTTGGGATGAGTATTTCTAAGGTAAGACTAGATATTTGCAAAACATTTTCTTATGAGGAATTCAGCAAAGTTTGTACATATGAACTGGAACATCAACAATGTTCCATTGCAATCCTGCCTGTGACTAAGAAGACATAGAGATTAAATTTGCTATCCACTAGTTATATCTAGACAGCCAGATCAGACTTCCTCAGTCTGGCACCTTTTAGGTGTACTGGAAAATTTTAAGAATTTCCCAGCTTGCAAGGTCATTGGCTAAGTTGGCTAGGTTTTTGGGAGGTACAGCTTTAAAATACATGGAGGATACTAGGTTGGGAAGAGTGAACTGGAACAGCAAAGAGTCCATTTCAACCATGCTGTAATCATTAATATATATGCACAACATTTGAATCGTTAATGTAAAATTAGAGTACAGGTCACTGATGATTATTACTCCACTTCAGCCTACACAGCTGTTCATTTTAGTAAAGGTGATATGCATGCCATATTTTATTGTCATATGAAATAGGTATGCTTTATTATGCAATAAACACTGTTAAATCTTGCCTTTGCATTCTGCAAGCCTTTTTTTTCAAATAAATACTTTGAAAAGCACTCAGAAGTAATTAAAGTTATTTTAATGAATTAATTATTCTCACTTGGAAAAAATATTTAAACAAAATATAACAAAAAAGAATGGTATAGTGTATAAATAAAAATGGTTTTTTTATATTAAAAAGTGCTGAGTCATACTAAACATCCATATTCAATATTTCTATCTCTGTGCAATGAGCCTTGCATAGATTGGGGTAATAAGCAATTAGGAATGACTTTGTAAATATAACTAAAAGAACTGAAATTGCATTGGGCAAAACCAAGGGGCCAGGCTTTTAATTTTCCAGCCTTCTATAAGTCTAAATAATAGCTAAATGTGCTTTAGTTTTCCAGTGCCCTGCTGTGGTAAATCTGGCAGTTAAAACAACAATAAAAATTATGCAACCCTCTTGGTGAAGGTTTGTTTCATTTAATGTTTTTAAATGATAAGTACCTTACAGAATGAAGCACCGTAAAACTATGTAAAAAGGTTCTATTTGTAGTTAATTATTATGGATGAGGTCTATAATCCATAACAAATCTGCTTGGTGGCATAATGTACAGTATATACTATAGTTTATTGTTACTATATTTGTCAATGATTAAACAGTTCAAATCTTGAACTGTTACTTATTTACTTTGACTACATATATAGGTGTATTTTTTTTGCAATGTTAATTTCTTGTGTACAATTCAAATTAGCTGGCTTTACCAGTTCACCAAACTAAAATAGTTTTTATATTTTGAAGTGTTTTATCAAAAGCAGATGATGACACAACTTCTCATGTTATGGCACCACTCTGGAATTATTTTCATAACAGAGCTTAAATGTGGACTTTTCTTCTGGCTTAAATTCTAGCTGAACAAACATATTGTTTGGAAGAAGTCTGAGAGGTGGGAAGCACAATTTGTTACTTTGCAATTGAAAACCAAGGGACTCATCTCGGTGTAGTTGTTTAAGGCACCAGGCTTGAAACCAGCAGATTGTGAGTTCTAGTCAGTGGTGGGTTTCAAAAATTTTTCGAACCTACTCTGTGGGTGTGGCCTCCTTTGTGGGAGTGGCTTGCCAGCCATGTGACCTGGTGGGAGTGGCTTGCCGGCCATGTGTTCTCTCTCTCTCCCTCTCCCTCTCTCTCTCTCTCTCTCTCTCCTTCCTTTTGTCTCTCTGTCTCTTTTTCCTTTTTTTCTTTCATCTCTCTCTCACTTTTTCTTTTTTTTCCTTTTTCCTTTTTCCTTTTTCCTTTCTTTCTCTCTCTCTCTCTCTCTCTCTCTCTCTCTCTCTCTCTCTCTCTCTCTCTCTCTCTCTCTCTCTCTCTCTCTCTCTCTCTGTGTCAGTGGTGGGTTTCAAAAATATTTTGAACCTCTTCTGTAGGTGTGACCTGCTTTCCGGGTCCACTGGTGGAACCTCTTCTAACCGGTTCGGTAGATTTGACGAACTGGTTCTACCGAACTGGTGCGAACTGGTAGGAACCCACCTCTGGTTCTAGTCCCACCTAAGGACAAAGCTGGGTTTTCTTGGCCAATCACTTTCTCTCAGCTTTAGTAAGGAAGCAATAGCAAACCACTTCGCACGGGGGAGGGGGATGTGCCAAGAAAAGTGCAAGGACTTGTCTAGGTACTCTCCCAAGAATTGGACATGATTGAATAGAAGAAGAAGAAAATGTTGAAGGCATCAGCTCTTGGGGGACATCAAATTGCCAATTCCTGGTTCACCATATAGAAGACTTATGGTGGACTTGGAACTGCAGGGCTCCACACTACCATAGAACAACCCATAGTAGCATAGGGGTAAACATCACCTGAGTCTATGTATGCAGTACATAAAGGTGAGATTAAATTTGCAGGACAATATAGAAAGAACTATGTTATCTACAATGAACAGTTACATTAAGCCAATGATATTACTGTAAAGGTATTACAGAAGGTGTATGCCACTAAGAGCTGTCTGGCACCCGATGCCTCATCAATGTCTGGCCCACCTTTGAAAAGTGAGAGGTGTGGTCTTTTGCTTGTGGCACTGCAGACTGCACTTCATTAGCTAATGAAAAGCTGCAGCTGCTTTAGCTAACACAGAGTTGCAGCTACATTAGCTAATGAATTAATGTTCTAGTTCAGGGGTGTCAAACTCAATTTCATTGAGTTTTACGGCTGTGTTTGACCTTGGGGGGCCAGGATGGGCATGGCCAGGGTGAGCATGGCCAGCTCAATGTCACTCGAGTCAGGGGCACTTGTGGCGGCCTGAGTGCTCTGCCAATGAAAACTGGCTCCCAAGCACCATTTTTGGCTGTGACAGCCTCCTGCAACCCTCTGCCAGTGAAAATGGAGCTCACGAGACCTGCACACAACCCTCCCGAGCGTGACCCGTCAAAACCGCGCTCGACTAAACTGCGCCCGATTAAACATCTGCTGACATCATCAACAGGGCGACAACAGCCAGTGCGGAGAAAGAAGGGCGCTTTAAATAGCACTTTGAAAGCAAGCCGATTCAACTTAAGGTAAGGGTTAGGTTTAGGGTTAGCTTTAGGGTTAGGTTTAGGGTTAGGTTAAGGGTTAGGGTTAGGTTTAGGGTTAGGTTAAGGGTTAGGGTTAGGTTTAGGGTTAGGTTAAGGGTTAGGGTTAGGTTTAGGGTTAGGTTAAGGGTTAGGATTAGGTTTAGGGTTAGGTTAAGGGTTAGGGTTAGGGTTAGGGTTAGGGTTAGGGTTAGGATTAGGTTTAGGGGGGGTTAGGTTTAGGTTTAGGGGTTAATTTTAGGTTTAGGGTTTACAGTGTGCTTCTGTCTCCGTGCTATTGTCGCCCTGTTGATGACATCAGCGACGCGGTTTAGTCGGACGTGGTTTAGTCGAGTGCGGTTTTGTGGTGGAACCCTCCCGAGCACCATTTTTGCAGGTAGAGGCACCACGAGTCAGTCTTTCACTGTTTCCAGGTCAGCCCCGCTGGCCACATTTCAGCATCCCACAAGCTGCATTCAGCCCATGGGCTTTGAGTTTGACACTCCTGTTCCAGTTCAAGGATCAAACATGGGAATCTTTCTTAGATGATAAATAAGGATTCTTAGGTTAAAAATAAGAAAGGAAAAAGAACTAGGGCATAATACATTTTCATAGTCCTTTGGAAGCAACTGATGTCAATATAACCAGCCAAAATATAGGGACCATAAATAAAGTTGTCACTTTATGTAATAAAATACTAGAATGAGGAGAGACTTTTGACTTCAGACTAAATTCCAATTGAAGTGGAAACTATTTCCAAAAGTAAACTACGTTCAAAGGCAAAGTACACTAAAGGGAAAGGCCCCTACACTATTTGTAATCCTGACTTTTTCAATTTTTCTTCAGAAAGAAATGTACGCAAACATTCCTGTCACTGTAGCTATCAGGTTTAATATATTACAAGCACTATACTACCAGGTTCAAGATAAAATATATCAACAAAAAGAAAAAAACCAAGACTAGAACATCTAAAACATTTAGAACATATATTATCAGAAGTAAACAACTCTATGATACTAGAACTAATTCCTTGAAAATCCTCCTCCTTGGAAAGCAGCATCATTACAATGATAATTGTTTTATACCAAGCAAAAAAGCCAGTACTGAAATAAGCCAGTCGATCAGGGGGAAGAAAACTCCAGGACGGGGATAAATTATTCAGTAGAGAATTCCTCAAGGAAACCTAAAGTGATGGGTGGGGAAATAATCTTGTTGTAGAATCCGACTGCACATTCAACTAATTGTCCTGCAAATAAAAATGTGTCATGAAATCTTTTCCTTCTCCACCATCCTGTGAAATTACAGAGATCGGCTAATCAAGTTTCTTTCTCTTGAACTAACCTCATTTTTAATAGATTGACATTATTAAAACTGTAAAAGAGAAACAAGGCAAAGAACTATTGAGGGACAGGATAGGGAGAAAGTGAAAGTGAAGAAGGGAATTTCCTACAGTTGTCACAACAATTGCTCTATCGATGCCAACAAATGCAACCATCTGTCACAAAAAGAATAGGACATCCAGGCTGACCAGCTGCATGGTGACACATGGTTCTTATTGGAGTTGAAAAATATGTGTGTGATTGAGACAAGAGAGAGCTTCATATTACGCTTAACATGTCTCGCGTTTTTTGTTTTTGTTTTCAAATCTAAAAGACATTCATGACTCAGTGGTAGCAAATAGTTGCAGAAAAAGTATTAGATTTCACTTATGGACATCTTGCAGAAAATATTAGACTCCTAAAAGATAGCCCAGCTTCCTTTCATGGCTCTTATCCCATCTCTATGTTAAAAGATGGGTAATGGGAATCATTCTAAGTAACAACCACAATGTCTTCTCAATACTAAAGTACACACTGCTGAATACAAAGAATAACAATTATATATTATTCAACCAATTGGCAATTAGGAAAAGTACTTCCAATCTGTTTGATTTTCTTCTTCCAAAAGACCTATAAGAATGCCCTGATTAAGTTTTATACATTCAGTTTCTAAAGGGGGAAAATACTAATAACCTATTTGTTAATATGACAATGATTATGAACTATTTGTTTTTATTCCACATATAACCACTTTTAACTGATTGACAAATGAGTGATAATGTGCTATCTGCCATCTCCCTTTCCATCTGGGCTCTAATCTGTGCAGCATGATCCCAAGCTTTTTTTTTTTTTTTTGCTAGCATGTGAAATTAAGGATATTGTACAATAGTTTAGTCTCATTTCCTTGATATTGTTATAGAGAGAGACCTGTACCAATTTGTTGGTCATTGTGTGATTTTCCAGATTTGTTGTCATTTATTGATTTTTCTCTTATTTCCTGTGACATTTCTTTAGGGAATTTCCTCAATTGCTGTAGCCTTCCAGCTGGATAATAAAAAGAATGCCAATCTAACCATCTACCTGATTTCATGGCAAGTATGGAATATCTTCTAAGGCAGCGGTCCCCAACCTTTATGGCATGGTGGCCCATTGAGGGGAGAGGTGAACTAGCCTATTCACAGGTGTTGTGCATTGACCAGCTGGTCGTGTGGCTCCAGTTACAAACAGGCCATGGTGGGCCATGGCCTGGAGATTGGCCACCCTATTCTAAGGTACTCTATCTTGGATGTTGACATCCCTACTGTACATAATTTTTTATTTAAACTTCCTTGACTCAATTACTGTCTCTCTATTGGCACTTCTTTAGCATTCTAATTTAAAGTTGGAAACATCCTTCTGAGATCTTTTGGAAGATTTTCCTTGCCTTTACAGATATTGTTGGAATGCTGCTTCCATCTGTTCTAACAACTCTCTTTAATTCTTTGTTAAGTCCATTCGTGAGATTTAGTCTTTTCTGACTTTGGCTTCTCTTATCCTCTTGGCAATTTCTACTGTTTATTCCAACATCCACTTTGCTTCCTTTTGTTTTTTGGACTTTAATTCATCCTTAAGAATTTATTTGATTTCAGTCCATAGTTCTTAGGTTTCTTATCAATGAGATTCAGGACTTCTAAGTGATTCTTGATGTTTTCCTAGAAAATGTTGGATAGATGGTTGAGATAATACTTTGGAAACTGGCTGATTTCTTTTTTTAGTTTTAGCTTGATTTGAAACCTGGACACAAGCCATTTATAATCTGCTCCTAACCAAATTTTTGGGATTAAAAATGAGCTCTTCCATTTCCTTATGTCAATAATAAAGTCCTTTCAGTTTAGGGGTACTCTATATCTAGTGATTTAACAGATTAACAGAGTTGGAAGGGACCGTATAGGTCATCTAGCTCAACCCTCTGCTCAAGCAGGAGACCCTACACCATTTCTGACAAATGCCATCCAATATCTTCTTGAAAGTCTCAAGTGATGAAGCTCCCACAGCTTCCGAAGGCAAGCTGTTCCATTGGTTGATTGTTCTCACTGTCAGAAAGTTCCTCCTTTTTTCTAGGTTGAAATAATGTCCATGTACAATAGAACCTCTGGTCACAAATGCTTCTGATCACAACCAAATCGGGCTCCGCTCAAAAAATCCACATTTTTTGTGTGGCCGATTTCCCCTTCCACACCATTTTTTTTTTGTAAGAGCCAAATTTCCAAAATTAGGTTTGGGTCACTACCAAATTGGGTTGCGACCAAAGTTATGGAACGTATTATGGTCATTACCAGAGGTTCTATTGTATACAAGCATCATTTCAGTTGTTGGACAACTGTGTTACCTATTGAGAAATAATTGACTTAAAGATATTAATAAATCATTCTCCTCTTTCCTTTTGATTTCCTAAGTCAAATTGTTCGTCTATATTTTCCTCATTAATATTTCCAATTCAAAGTAGCAAATAGCCATCTTCAAGAAGCTCCCATTTTTTCCTATTCTCTTTTTTTAAATTTTCTGTCACAAACCTAGTTAAAATGAGGATGCAGAGTGAAAGGAAAGTGATCAAATATATGAGAAGTAAACTTATTTATGTATTTCCCCTTTAGAAACTTTGAATTCAGCAGTGAGAAGTACTGAGAAGACATGGAGGTTCCTCAAATCAAACAAGACTTATTTAGTTTTGAAGTACCTAACTCAAAATTGGGGCCTGAGCTTGAAGCTCCACATATGTGGACATACTTTTTGGTTGTGTTAGCGATTTGGATTGTTCTTTCTCCGTTGTCCATATCTTAATCTTAAGATAGTAGTATATTATTCATTTTCAAGGGTAGTATTTAAATGCCTCAATAGGGCTTACTTAGGTTACAGAAATAGCCAGAGACTCAGTGTATTTTTAATCATGAAATTACAGGATTCTTCTGTTTAATTCCAGATGGCCAGGACATTCAGAAGTAAGTACTATGTTTTCCCGAAAATAAGACAGGGTCTTATTTTTTGAGGTGCAGGAATCGGTGAGTGTGGTCACCACATGGCTGCTGCTGTGTGGCAATATTTTGGGGGAGGGCTTATTTTCAAGGGAGGGCTTATTTTAGCGCATGCTTTCAAAAGTCCAATTGGGCTTATTGTCCAGGGAGGTCTTATTTTCAGGAAAACAGGCTATTATACAGTTTAATGACATTCTAACTTCATGTTGCCAGTTTTTCTAAAACAGACTTATTTTTAATTTTATTTATTTATCCGATTTACATGGTTGCCCATCTCAACAAGTAAACAGAATTAAAAGAGAATAAAAAGAAGGAACTTTATTAAGAATAAGATACAGACGGATGAGGAACAACAATCCAAATCACTAATAGAATCAAGAAGTGGGTCTCTGCACATACTTGATTATGGACTATTTGCCACCTCTTAATGTTATCATATAAACTAAACCTTATAAATTCAATTATTATTCAATTACATTAAGAGGTTCAGTATTAAAATGTTAAAGTATGTACTGTCAGCCCTGAAGGCCATATTTTCTTTTGGATCTTCAGGGCGGCCATGCTTAGTCTGTGGGAAACTGGGAGGGGGGTTGCATGGAGTTGGTAGAAGTATTTAGCCATAACAACATTCTTTTCTCTGAGAGTGAAGGACATTCAGCCTGCACCTGGAGTGGCGTGACTGGGAGACATCTTCAGTTGGGACGGTGGAGTGATTGGACCATAGGATGGACATGTGGGTGCAGGGGAAGGGACTTCGACTTTCCTTTGGATGGGGAACACCCGGGAGCTTTCAGACTTGGGTTTTCCCAGATGTGCCAGTGTGACATCTCTAATAAAATGGAACTTTGCTGACCTTGGAGTCTTAATTGATTGGGGGTGTTACTTGGAACCCTGACATGTACTAAGATATGCACACTGTGAAATAATGTTGTTTTTCATTTCTAGGTTTTGTTCTATTCCCACCCGAAAAATATGCCTCGCAACTCAACTTTTGTGGGTCCATGGAGTTCAAATTAATGACATTTTGGTAAGAAAGAGAGCCAAATTTTCATGAATGTATCCTTCTATTCATCAATTCAATGCATCAGTGTTAATTGTTATGTTAATAAGAACTGCTTCCCATATTTTAAAGTTTTCAGTTGAGATCTAGGGTAACACATAACCCTATTTAAGTCATTGGAATTTCCATGCAGTGAACACTGCTGATAAGCTTGACCTCCATGGATGTCATTCAGATGACATCAACTTCCCCAAAGCATCCCTCAGATGGACAGAAGCCTTTGCACATCTGATTGTACAAACATTAGTTTTCATGCAAGGGTCTGATACCCATTCAGTATTAAAGATAGACAAAAGTATTTTTTTAATGAAATTTGAGTAATGAGGCAAAGGAGGACTTGCATAGTCAATATACCTGATTGTGTAGTACCTGATGTACAGAGTAGAATAAGAAAGCTAGTTTATGTAGTTAAGGTTAAAATTGGATAGATTGTATATTCTAATTCTGCCTTAGGCATGGAAACCAGTTGGGAATTTTTTGGCTACTTGCTCTCTCTTGGCTCCAGAAAGAAGAAGAAAAGGTAAGTTGCTTCATGTGCCAAGGAAATGCATGGATTCACTTATGTAGTCATCAGGAGTCAGGATTGACTTGAAGGCAGAAAGAAAAAGGGAAGGAGGGAGGGTGAGAAAGAGAGGGAGGAAAGGAGGGAGGGAGAAAGGAAGAAAGGAAGGAAGGAAAGAAAGAAGGAAGGAAAGAAAGAAAGAAAGAAAGATCCAGACTGGCAGCCCAGTCCTCTGCCCACACTTCTTTGGTATTTGAACTCTCACATCACTGAGATATGAATCTAATTGCTTAGGCACAGATTGTTTTTAAATACAGTACTTACCTTGTTTGGACTCACTGCCTGTTTTGGGGGGAGTGAAAGTGGGTTATTGACTAGCATTCACTCAGTCTGTCTCTCTTCTAAAGTGAATTAGTTGAGAGCCTACATAAAATCAGTCCCCTATGCCAAGAGGATAGGCTGAAGCAGAAGACAGAGATTGGGAAGACATGAGGTTTTTCTTTTGTGACACTGAGCCTTGCTTTAGTTACTTGTTGAAATGGTATCATTCTGTGATCTACTGTGTCCAACTGTGCTCATCTGAATAGAGTTGATATATTGGGGAGGAGGAGTCCAGCTGAGATCTGAAAATATCTTGGGGGGGGGGATCATGGAAGACATCCCTTTGTCAGAAATGGTAGAGGGTCTCCTGCATGAGCAGGAGGTTGGACTAGAAGACCTCCAAGGTCCCTTCCAACTCCACAATTGCTGAGTAGTCCTGAAAGGCAGCTCCTTGTAAAAACCCATTGTAGTAGCTTAATCTTGACACAGTAAAGACATGAATTGCCATCACAAGGGTTTTAATAAAGCTTTCCACAACATTTGCTTCTAACTGTTCCTGAACAATTTCTCAGAGAAATGGGGAGCTGTTTTTTTTTCCTGACTGTCTCTCAGCCATAGCTTTTTAGAAATTATTTTTATTTAGAAATCCATTTAAATTTTCAGTGGAACTCATATTTGCCATAGAGGAGCAGAAGATAAGTAATGAGCGTGATAAATGGAGAGCTGCCCTACAAGGTCAGGAGATTACTGTAATTTGGAAAATGGACCTGATTTTTAGGAGGACTTTCTTCGAATATTATCTTAGTCCACTGCTTAACAAAGAAGGGAAATGATCTCCAGGAATTATACTTGGAGGCGCATTCAGGCGCCAGGTGTAATTGTACAGAAATTCTTTCAGAAAAGTTATTCATAAAGATGAAAGATAACCCTTGAAAGAAAGAAAAAGCCTTTGGTGTTTTTTTTTAGCTTCTGGTTAGAGGGCAGCAGGAGTCTGGCAAAATGGGAAGAATGCATAGTCTCATCTTCACTATTGCCAGCATCATTATGCTTTTTTAAAAAGTGATCTAAAAAGCATGGACATGCATAGAACCATATATATGTGCATGCTATTGTAATCATTTTTTTAAATATTGACTGATAAGGTACTAGCCTGTAGAAATCTCATAGATAGTGACCCACAGTAACTTTTCAGAGTGAGATGGGTGGCATATAAATTTAATAAAGTGTTTCAAGCTGCCTGCTTTTACCTTACCTGGTTGCTTAAGTACTCAGACTCTTCAATTTTGCAGTAATATTGTTTTTTTTTAAATAATGGAAATGGAATTGACCCAGCGCTTAATATATGACAATTTACTTAGCAATGTCCATTTTAGAAGAATCCTCTGTAGCGAAGAACTGACGGTATTAATTGAGAAGTAGTGTAAGTTCTGTTCAAAGTCTCTAAAGATTTAATTAGAGTACCTTTCTTACAAGTGTCTATTATTAGATTTGTCAACATTACAGGCAAAGAAATAGCAATCGCTTACAGAACTAATCCTCCACCTCAACCCTCTAAAGTCAGGGTGACAACCTTAGGACTTGTGGACTTCAACTCTCAGAATTACCTAGCCAGCAAAGAGTTGAAGTTCACACATCTTAAAGCTGCCAAGTTTGGACACCCCTGCTATAAAGAGATAGAATCACTCATAGACAGTCACAGAGGAATAGTCAGGTAGATCATAATCATAAATGTGTCCAGACAGATCAGGAATAGCCAGTCTTGGTTCTACAAGTCATAATATTAGAGTAAATCACTGATAATAAGTGAACAAAGGTCCACAATATCCCAGTAGCTTAAGCCTGAAGCATGAAGTTATTACCCAATGGATTGCAGAACAGTCCCCAGTTGGAGATGATGATGGGCAGGTAGTGAACTGTCACCAAAGAATCAGCCCAGCTAAGAACTGCAACGTGATTAGAACTTCTATCTTTTGCCATCTTAAAAGTCCCAGAGTTGTTTCATTCAGTAGCCAACAACCAAGGAGATGTCAAGGATCCACAGTTGATGCATCCTCTCTATGACCAGATCTGGCTTGTTAAATGATGAACTGGATGGAATGATGGACCTGACCGAGGGGCAGACACTGCCTCAGTGCAAAGGTTGTTCAATGTGCTGAAGAACATGATTATGTCATACTGTACATATCTATCGTCGTGGGTGACTTTGCAGGTTTGAAGGATGTGGTTGAGCATTTTGGGAGAACAGCAGGAATCTTGGCAGCATTTGTTGATGACTAAGCATGCTTCTGGACTGGGAATAGGCCACCCCTTAACTGGATACTCTACAAGTACAGGTGAGGAAATACCGGTTCCACCACAAAACCGCGGTAGACAAAAGCGCGGTCAACGAAAGCGCGTATGTGATGTCATCACAGCGCGACGAAAAAGATCAAAAAATGTAAAAATAAAGCGAAAACCTTACCCTAACCCCCTAAACCTAACCCTAAACCTAACCCTAAACCTAACCCTTAACCTAACCCTAACCCTAACCCTAAACCTAACCCTTACCTTTATGTGAATTGGCTTGCTGTAATTTAATTTTTATTTCAATTTTTCGATCTTTTTCGTCGCGCTGTGATGATGTCACATACGCGCTTTCGTCGACCGCGCTTTTGTGGAACGCGGTTTTGAGGAAGGGCACAGCAACCATTTATGACTGGCTACATCACTGTTAGGGATTCTCAGTTCCTGGCCACAAATGGATTGCAAGAATAGATTCCTCCATTCAGCCTGTACCTGTGCTGTTGGAATTATGAACTGAACTATGGAATTCAGCTTACATGGCTTGTTAAGTTGTCACTCAAGAGTGAAAGGCATCTTGTCTCTGAAGAGTGTTGAGCAGTGTGTTGGGATTTGATGCAAGCTTTGCAAACCAGGCTTTTGTAGAAGTAGGATGGAGGTGGAAGTAACCCAGGGGAATATCCTTTGGTAGTCCTAGCCGGCATCTCACTGCAGAGCCAATTTTTAAGAGTTGGCTTACTTTCTGTTAATGCAGATTATGGCATTATACCATTGTTTGCAATCCTAAAATGCTTACTAGGAAATAGGCACCATTAGACAGGAGACTCAGAGAATGCAATTCTGTTTCTTTCAAGATAAGATTTATAAGATTTATTTATTTTTAAACAGCTTTTGGTTGTTTTTATTGATTATTGCAAAACAAAACTAGGCAATGCAGTTAGCTCTGAAAAGAGTTCACCTACTTTTCTCGCTGCAGTTCTAGAGCGATTCCTTTCTCCTCTCTGGGCAACAAGTCTGAACTAAACCTACTGTGCATATTAAGAACAGCCTAAATGAACTAGGAACATAAGCATACAAAATTGATCTAACCAAAAATGCATTCGATGTCTGAATGGAGACAATGAAGAAGGCATTGTACTACAAAGCTTAGCTCATGATTATTGCAAAACAGAACTAGGCAATGCAGTTAGCTTATAGCACATGTGAATTTAGGTACTGCTAATATTCAGCAAGAAGAGTGACAATGCTAATTTGACAGCGTACAATACCTCACATTGGTGGAATTCTTGATTCCATTGTGGAGTCCCTGCAGCATTTCCCTTCATGACCCAGAGGCACCATGACCTTCTGGTTTGATTTGTTTTTGATTGCTCCGGAATCCAACATGCCCATGAATATCAGCCTTGAGCTAATTGAATATTTAATCATCATTCAGAAAATGTTTTTAATATGCATAATCAGTAAGCAAATGCTGCTGCTTTGTCGACTGGTAAAAGTATGAAAGGCCTTTCAGAGGAAGGAAAGCCAAGCTCAGAGCAGTGATTGTAGGAACTTGAGATGTTTGCATCAGCAACCACACAGACCTACAGTGGAGCAATTATTTTCTGCCCCTCCAAAATCAAACTGCGTTGCAGGAATTTTCCCGAGGCTTAGTGATCGAGGGGGTTAGTAGGTTAAACTGTACTTCCTGTGCTCCCAATCACTGTAAAAAGCAGGAGCAATTTTATTAAGAACGTTTTCTTTTTTATAAAATGGACAAATCCAAAGCAGAACGATGCAGCCCTGCCTGGGAGCCTGGGGCAAAACAGCCGCTAAAGGTGTTGGTTTGCGGTAGACAGCAGATAAGGGCAAAGCATGTTAATACCTAGGTTTGTGCATTATTCTAACAGATTTGTTGGCTTGATTTGTGCATTTAGCCTTTGTGGTTTATAAAACATGGTTTATGGCTAAGTAGTCAATTCCACAAACCATAATTAGCCAAACTATGGTTTACTATAATGCACATACCCAGTAAATTTGTGTGTTTTACCTTTTGCAGAGCATTGGTACTAAGTAAACATGATCAATGAGCTACTTAAAGTTAAATAATGGCTTAATTACCTCCACCAGACCGATTAGATCGCACAGACTAGGCCTCCTCCGAATTCCATCCGCCGGCCAGTGTCGACTGGCGACTACCCGGAGGAGAGCCTTCTCTGTTGCTGCTCCGACCCTCTGGAACGAACTCCCCGTGGAGATTCGCACCCTCACCACCCTCCAGGCCTTCCGCATAGCCCTTAAAACCTGGCTGTTCCGAGAGGCCTGGGGCTAAAGAATTGTTGCCCCTATCTCGAATGGTATGATTGTTGCGTTTTTAATTATGTATTGTTTTGTGTTGTTGTCAATGGTCTGTATTCCCCTTCCCTTGTTTGAGTTGTGAGCTGCCCTGAGTCCCTTTAGGGAAAAGGGCGGCATACAAATGAAATAAAACTCTAAACTCTAAACTCTTTAAGACAGCCATTTTGACTCTCATGTAAGATGTTCTGTACATTGAAATGCTGAGTGTTGGCTGGGTACCATTTTCCAAAAGTTGATTTAAGTGTGAAGACAGCCATGCATCGGGACTTCTTAAGAGACAATGGCAGGGAGAAAATGCAGTATCAAATCAACATTCCTTCCATTCTTTCACATTCCTTTACTTGTCCATTCTTTCGAAAGTTTCTGCTGCTTCAACCAGAAAGGGCTCTCTCTGGCATTTTGTTCAAACCCTGCCAAGCTAAATATGTTGGCACAAATGAAATGATACTGCCTTTGTTAAAGCTAATGAGGTGGGGATGAAAAGGCTGGCTCTGAACAAGGATCCTACACTTCTTTAATCTCTGTATGCCTTTTCATATCCAATGTTTTGGCAGCTTAATTACAGGCAGGTGGTGCAGTGCCTGTAATTACATTGAAGACCTGGGATTTTGTCATCAGGCTTAATTAGAGAAGTCAGGCTGCTGGTCTGGACTGAAGAGGGTGTTTCCAAGATCACTTCTGACAATATTTTAAAAAAAAGTTTAACACACTTTCACAAGTGGAACAAGTTGTATGCTGACTCAGAAGCCCCTGCAAGTTTGTGAGGAATGGCATCTCTGTTGGTAACACAAGCCCCATTGTGTTCATTGGACTGGACTTTAGCCCGGTTCCTCCATCAGGACAAGCTGGAAAGTTCAGTCAGGCTTCATTGACCAAAAGAGAATTGCACCACTATGACCTAGATAAGAATCAAGAATACAAACTTGAAAGGTGTGGCTTCAACCTGAACTCCAGTAAGAACGGAACTTGGCTCTGGCTGTGTTTTCTTTTGAAATCTAGGTCTTTTATTTATTTTGTTTTTGAGGCTATATACACGGAACCTGCTTACCACAATTAAGTGTTTCATCCAATTACCCAAATTCCTTAGTTTAGCACAAACAACTAAAACGTAAACTATTCACAGTGGCTGAATTCATACAACAGCAGCTGCTTTGTTAGTGGTTCACTGCTTCATGTGAACACAAGTAATGCTTAAGGTATGTAGTTTGCTTAATTGGGATGTAGAAACATATGGAAAATTAGTCACTGCAATTTGTAAACCTTAATTTATGATTTCTGTACTTTGCAAACATTACAGTCTATTATAGTTTAAAGCAACCTGGCCAGTAAACATGGTCCTCCAGAGACTGCTTTCTTCCAGATTGATTGTAAGAAATGTGCTTTCCTTAAGTAATCTGATTACTGTATTGTGCCCTGGTGATCCTAATTAAAATGGCCAGGTCTATGGGCTGTTACGTAGGTCCTCCTGTAATGCATAGAAATTTAATAAATTCAATTCAATTCAATGTTGCCATGTGCCTCTTCCAGGAAAAAGGACCAACCAGTGATCTTCCTCTAGAACAGGGTTTCCCAACCTTGCCACTTTCAGATGCATAGACCAACACCCAGAATTCTCCAGTCAGGCAAGGTTGAGAAACAAGAACGTCAATCCAGAGGCTAAATGGAGATGATTTTTTTTACTCCAAAGGTAAGTGCAGTTGATTGTATAGCAGCTTGTACAGTACAGCAATGGAAGAAAGATGCAGGAGGTTGAGTCTAATGCAGGCAACCAGGAACTGAGAGAACAAAGCATACTTTTTTTTGTGATTCAAGTCATTGATTTGCAGGCAAAAGTTTGTTGCAGTCTAAGATCACCTGATTATTTTATTGCCTTGTTTAGGCAATCAAACTACACCCACAATCCAAATATAGAATGTTTTCACCCAGCATTGCCAATACATATTTCCCATTTCTCCCCCCACACCTCCCAATCCTTTTCTGGTCATAAATTAGGAATAAGAAAAAAAATATTCCACTGAAATATTGACAGTCGTTCATCTATTTGTCCAGTTTTGTTGTACCAGAATCACATTGTGTGACATGGGTGACAATATAAATGTAAGAAACAAATACATAAAGAATATTTTCACCAATGCAATAGGAGAACCTGAGTGCAAGTGTGGCTTGAAAACACCTCCTTGTGTGATTTGGCTTCTGGTTTTTAAAAACAAGGACAACAATACAGTGCATGCATTATACAAAACATACACAAAATGCCCATACTGGGATAACGTATGCATAAAGATTAATTGTATTTGGAAAAGTGCTTAGAAAACATTTGTACACTAGGGAGAAATGTATACAACGATATATGCACCACCAGAACTGCTCATGGATATGCATTCATGTTTTATGCAAAAGCAACATTGAACCAAATCTCTGGCAAATAAATTGAGAAATCAAGTAAACACAAAACTGACAGCTCCACTCACCCCTAAGTTACTCTTTGGCACCAATGACTGAGCATGTGGAAGTTATCTATTACTCGGAGCGAAGGAGAGAATCCAGCACAATAACTATCTCCAAAGATGCAATGCCAGAAAGGCAAAAATGTCAGAGAAGCAGAAATTAGACAGGAGAAGAACGAGAAGATCATAAGAATCTTAAAAATAAATTTTAAAATGTCCTTGTTGTTGCCACTTGGTTTCACAGTTTATTTACCAGGTGCTTGGTTCCATTTTGCTTTTGAAGCACTTTACATCTTTAAAAAAGTGTGGCTAAATCATGAAGGTACATTCATGAGCACTTCATTTTGGTATGTACTTTTTGTAGCCACTTTTCCGAACATAACCTATTGTGACATTTCTGAGGACTGCATAAAATATCAAACTGAACTTCAGACATCTTCTGGATGTTGAAAAGGGCTTAATTAAGCATATGGTTGATCACAAGACTGGCCAGATATGGAAACCAGATGTGAAAAAGACAATATCCAGGATCAAGGAAAAACTCTTTTATTTGTGTACAGAAGCCGAAGGGGACACCTGTGGGTTTCCCCCTAGGGAGCACAGATGAAATCAAGCACAGTTATTTTTATACAATTTACCAAACAAGGAAACAAAAATAGGAGAATTGCTGAGCAGTTATAAAGTCACATGAGAGGCACACATTGTCACAAAGTAAAGCCATTCCATAATATTCCATTAATTACTGTATTTAATGCTACTTCATTTTCATATAAATTGACTATCTCTGGATATATATTTTTTATCAAGCTAATGATGAACTTCGCTTACCACCAGGCGGTTCTGTGTTTGCTACTTCTTAAGCTAAATATCACATCACTTTCCTTGATTCCAGGACATAACAGCTTCGCTTGCAAGGTATCTTAGCCAAATATCAAAGCCACAACCTGTCAGCTAGTCTATATAGGAGACATTTGTGGTCAATCTATGACATGCTTGTGGTTGACTGCTATGGACAATGTGTTAAAGAAATGTTACTTCTCACAGGCAAAGGCACAAATAAGCTAATGGCTCTGGCTAAAGTTAATTCTTAGGTTACAAAAGCCTCAAATTACCTATTAATAAACTGAGAAGTGACGAGACACACAAACTGGAGCGGTGTCATAGCTATAATAAAAAATAGGCACATTTCCACTCATCCTATAATACGTTTACAAAACAGGTAAGTCCTTGACTTACGGTCACAATTGACCAAGACATTTGTTAAGTGAGTTTTGCCCCATTTTACAACCTTACATGCCACAGTTGTTAAGTAAATCACTGTAGCGGTGAGTTAGTAACATGATTGTTAAGTAAATCTGGCTTCCCCATTGACTTTGCTTGTCAGAAGGTCCCAAAAGGTGATCCCATGACCCTGGGACATTGCAACTGTCAAAAATATGAGTCATTTGACAAGCGTCTGAATTTTGATCACATGATCATGGGGATACTTCAACAGTCGAAGGTGTGAAAAACAGTCATAAGTCACTTCAGTGCTGTTGTATCTTTGAATGGTCACTAAACAAATTGTTGTAAGTCGAGGACTACCTTTAATAACTAACCTGTCAGAGGTATTAAAGGAAATTATTTTTGTTGGCCACCTTCAGTTGCTGTGAACTGAATGGAAAAATATTTAATAAAATTGGGGATGGTAGATAAAAGATGGTCTTTCCAGAGCATGGCATTTGTCAACCCTGAAGCTGACCTGGCCAAAGCCATCTTGGCGCTTCAGTGTTGCCACACTGGAGTGAGGGCTATGGAAGGAGGATTAGAGATAGCTGGGGATGTGTAGTCAAAATAAATTACTTTCTCTTGGGAACCAATGACGTTCTCACACCTGGCCAGAGGAAGGAGGAGTGATGTCACCTGACCAGCAGATGCTGCATTGATTGGGCCATGTGATTGATTGGGAGTGGAGGAAATTTTTTACTTTTAATTAGGTGAAAACCAAGGTGCCCTTCAGAGTTAGTGTTCATCAGATAAGTGCCAATTTGATATCTCCAATAAAGCTATTCTTAGAGGAATCTACCTGCCTCAGAGTTTTTGCTTGCAATGGATCTATTACTTGGAACCCTGACAATATTTACGGTACATGATGTTGCCTCTTTTTACCTTTCAGATTCAAATCATGAGGTGGGAGGCATAAAGTACAGAAAGGTCTCCCATTCGATGTGAAGCAGAAGATTTCTTTATCTTTGTCCATCCACAAATCGTGAATTAATGGGAAGTGTGCAACACATTTATATATCTGAATTCTGGGTGCACGGTAATTCTACTATGTTTGCTGACAAAATACTCAACAACCAAATGGGCATTCCTTTACTTTTTGTTTGTTTATTTACTTGTTTATCAAAGATTATGGATATCTGGTCCTGAAACAATATTTTCTTTTTCAATCAATCCCAGCTGCTGTTTACTCAGGAAACAAGGGGCAGATTTCTAAGGGGCATTTCAATCAAAGGAAGAGAAAAGCCCAGGGAAATCCAATAGCTGTGACTTTATTCTACCGTAATGAAAATATCGAACTAATAACCAGTCAGGAGACATTACTGCAGAATATATCTCCACTCCCCCACTCTCTGTGTGTGTGTGTCTTAAAAGCATTCTGCCACTTAATTTAGCAGTCTATCTTGTTAAGTGCACATTTGCCTGAAGCAGCCTTGTATCGATGGCTTTTCAAAGATATAACAAAAAGCATCAGCAAGTTAAGGCTATGTGCCAAGTGGGGTTTATCTGACAATGCTTTCAAAGAACAATAACTGTGTTAACATTATTGTCTGCATGTCCAAGCAATGCTATTATTTTAAGACTTTTGTGGGTTTGTTTGTTTTTTTGACAGACTTGAGTTCAGAGAAAGTGAAAGAGGGGGTTGTGGTTTTTAACTGAAAGAAAAAACTTTCTTCCATGGCATTATTCTTTCCTTGTATGAAACACCTGCCTTATCATTTGAATGTAGACTTTGATCCTGGACAATGTCCGTATTATGCCAGATGACTCATACTTTTAAATCGATAAGATTAACTCAGCTCCCCAAAGAGAAATATATACTTCCTGCATGGACTGATGCAAGAAGTTGATTTACCAACTGCCACTGAAACTTCCATTGGATATATTTATATTTTTATGAGAAGGCAGAAGGGAAAACTGAAGAGATAAAAGGTAACTGCCAGTTGATTTGAAGTAGTAAACTGAGGAAAACACAACAAGAACACAAACGTGCATTGAAACAAGTGGGAACATTTCCTAACCAGGTTCTTAACCTGGGCACTTACTTCTCTGTAGTTCCCATTTTCACAATTGCACATTATATTAAATGTTTTTAATTTTCATGCTGCAAATTAGGAGTTGAATATGGTTAAAAAAACAACAGTAACCAACTAACCAACTAACTGGCTTTAGTAAGTCTCAGGTATTTTTCTCACTGTTTCTTGGCCTTCATCTCATCCAATCCACATAGGAACTGTATTATATTTTGAAAGCCAGTTTATTTTCAGACTCATTAGTCTTGGAAGGATATGGTATTAGATATGGGTGGCCTTCTGAGTGGCCTTCATATAGTCCATTTTTAGTATGTCGATTCATCTTCCAATTCTATTTTTATTTTATTCAGAAAATATTAAAATACAAAATACAAATACCAAATTATATATATACTGGGAATCTAACCTGGGCTGTATTACATATCAGGCAGTTATATTAGCCACTAAGCTACAGGCTCTCTTCCTTTATCAGCTAGGCCAGGGAAATAGGTATGTATTGTGTCACAACCCCTGGTATGCCCAAATATGGGAGGAAGCATACTGCTTCCTTTCTCTGTCTATCGGCTCATCACAAGAGACCATCATATGTAATACTGTAACCCAATATTTTTACTGTTGCCTTTCTTACATTTGTGTTCTATTTGTGCTGATAAATAAATAAAGGGAGACTAGTATAGATCTATTTCAAGCTATTTAGCTCTCCCAGCTAGCCATACCCTTACTGGATTAGAACCTGTGCTGTATTGCATCTTAGGCAGATGTGTTAACCACTAAGCCCCCTCCCACATATATATAATATCTGTGTCTGTGTGTTGTATTTGTGGTGATAAATAAATAAAGGGAGATTTATATATTGTTCCCCCAGTTGAATGATTCATATATTACAACAATATTAGTTTCCCAAACCTTGCAAAACATCCCCCCCACCAATTTTTAAACTACTAAATCTATTTGCAAATTATTAACCTGTCATCTATACACTATTTTAATTACATAATAGTTAACAGGAACAATAATAATAAAAAGGTGAGATTAAAGTTTCAAAACTCTTTGTTAACCAAACTGTTACTCTAATCAACTTTTAAACAATTTACCAAAGCATCTTATCTGTATTTTTATATTGAGTTTTTTTTTAAAAATGAAACCACCATTGCATTGGCAAAATTAAAATAAAAGGCCTGGTGGAAAAACTTATAACTTAGGGAAAGAAAAAGTGTATATTTTTAAAAATGTACAATTTCTCCTGTGCTTCAAAGAGGGAACATTATATCATGTGCTGTGTTAAGTATTCATAAGTTCATTAATATGTATGAGCCATGCAAATGGCCTCACTGTTTCTGGTACTTCAGCACCTTTGTGCTGGCCAGCAACAGCCTCCTCCGTCTGGATTGGATAGGACGCGAGGGAGGCTGTTGCCGGCTGGAAGTCTGGTGCTGATTGGTTGAAGCCCGAGTATATAAGGTTTGGCGGGCTAGTTTACGAGCCGAATCGCTGTCATACTTATCTGGAATAAAAGCCTGTTAGTTGTTCACCCTGTGGTCGCGTCCCTCATTCCGAACCTCTAAACTGGCGACGAGGGTGGGATTAGCGATTCCGCGACACTAGGGTGAAAAGAGAGAGACAGACAGTTAGCTGCCGTTTCCAGACCGGCAACGAACGCTGCCTGAAGAGGAAAAAAAACCCAGCGTGAGGCCTTCGCCGCTCCAGGCCTCTCCTGCCAACAACCGAGAGCTCAATCCGGAGAGAACACACCACGGGCCTTCACCACACCAGGCCCAACCTGCCCGAGCGCCCCGTGCCGGGAACGCCCACAATCAGCTCAAGCCGCCGCAGAACAATCCCCACCTAGGCCTTGGTTCCTCCCTCCCGACACGCCTCCTAAACACAACACTATCACAGTGGACACGCCACCTCGCCCCTACTCACCAGGACAGTTGAGCCCTCCTTCTGGGCCATCCCAAGAAGGCGTGCCTTGGAGCTACACCCCCTTCCGGGAGGAGCTACCACAAGGAGGTCCTCCTCCGCCGACGACTAGTGGAGAACTGCGTAGATCAGGGCGGGTCCGGCACCGCCCCGCCTACCTGCAAGACTACGCATGCTCCACCCGCGGAGCATGCGCAGAACTGGGGGGAAGGGGTGTTAAGTATTCATAAGTTCATTAATATGTATGAGCCATGCAAATGGCCTCACTGTTTCTGGTACTTCAGCACCTTTGTGCTGGCCAGCAACAGCCTCCTCCGTCTGGATTGGATAGGACGCGAGGGAGGCTGTTGCCGG
Source organism: Thamnophis sirtalis (assembly GCF_051295495.1). Taxonomy (NCBI): domain Eukaryota; kingdom Metazoa; phylum Chordata; class Lepidosauria; order Squamata; family Natricidae; genus Thamnophis; species Thamnophis sirtalis. Next base: position 91,015,525 of record NW_028261383.1, on the reverse strand, counting down.
CTGGAAGTCTGGTGCTGATTGGTTGAAGCCCGAGTATATAAGGTTTGGCGGGCTAGTTTACGAGCCGAATCGCTGTCATACTTATCTGGAATAAAAGCCTGTTAGTTGTTCACCCTGTGGTCGCGTCCCTCATTCCGAACCTCTAAATGCTAAAACACTATTCCATTTAGCAAGGCCTATCACAGAAGTTGCAGCAAACCTTCGGCAAAAGCTGGGAGGGAAATGGGAAGGGGGTGCTTCTTGCTTTGCACAGTGCAAAGTGCCTGGAGTTGCCTTGAATGAAGTAAAGTGCAGCAGACAAATTGGGTAGCAAACCAGAGAAGGTCACAGCCAACTCAAATCAGGAAAGCACTGGTGGAGACGGCATTTATGGTGAACAGGAGTTGAGTAGAAGATGACATCATCCAATCCTAGCCCCCAGAAATTATTGGTGCAGCAAAACCAGGCAGCATCTCTGTGTGGCTTCTTCAGCTTCATTTTCACAACAGCCAAAGTCCCCTCACCTTTATGTACCATAAGTATTAAGCTGCAAAGCAGTTTATTTGTTCTTCTGAACAACAGATGGCACATTTATACTGGTTTTTTTTAAACACTCCAAATGATGACATTCATCCTATTATCCTCACTAGGAAATGCTTCAGGTGAGCTTCATGACAAAAGGATGACTTTGTGTCAAGGGAAAGCAGGTGGGACTTTTTGCAGCCAAAGATGGATGCAGATGGAGTCACATTAACCAATCAGAACCTGTTCAGATTCCAGACGTGAATGCTAGGAAATGCGTCTCCTGGAACATGGCCACCTTTTTTTTTAAAGAACTAGCCGATAACCAGGTGTTGCCCGGGTATTTATTTATTTATAGGAAGAAAATGTCCAGACCAAATGTAATGTCTAATGTTGGATTTTCCCCCATACCAGAGGAGGTCCCCTTGTGGTCTACTGTGAAGCTGTTACTATGGCAACTCCACTGTGCAGTACAGTAGAAGCCATTTTATGGCAGTACAGTAGCAGCCATTTTAAGGCACAAAGTGCTGAATCTTAACAGAACACACACTTTGAGAGTGTTTGGGTTTCTTACCCCACCCCCACAGTATTTTTTCCAGAGAGTAAGTTTTCTGTGTACCAAGTTTGTTTGAAATTGCTTGAGGCGTTCCAAAGTTATGCTGAAATATATATAGCAAGAGCAGTTAGACTTATATACCGCTTCATAGGGCTTTCAGCCCTCTCTAAGCAGTTTACAGAGTCAGCATATTGCCCCCAACAACAATCTGGGTACTCATTTTACCCACCTTGGAAGGGTGGAAGGCTGAGTCAGCCCTGAGCTGGTGAGATTTGAACAGCCGAACTGCAGTCAGCTGAAGTAGCCTGCAGTGCTGCATTTAACCACTGCGCCACCGCGGCTCTTATATATATATATGATTTTGATTTTTTTAAAGAAGCTGTTTTGCATTGTTGCTGCAATCTTCAGTCCGTAACTTTAAAAGATACCAGATTCCATGAATCTGGAAAGTTATTTTTTTATGTCCTTCTATAAAAAAAAATGATAGATTTTCCAGTTAAGACAATTACGTAAAGTTGAAATATGAATATTTGTCCACCACTGTTACAGAAGACTTGTGACTCGAGCTATTATACCTCTGCCTGTGCAGGAGACCTAAAGATGAAAGGATCTCTGTTCTATTACATAATAGTTCTTTATCATTTGATGGATCTGCTGCACTTCAAAACTAGTGAAAGTACTATCCAGAAAAACTCCCATGGGATTCAGTGAGCTTTTGACTGCGAACAGGTAGAAACAGGAATGCTAAGGAGAAGATCAGTTTCTATTAAACATATTCTGCTTTTTTTATGTTGCATGATTATTAGGAAATCAGTGCACTGATTAGTAGAAGTCAGTCTATTTAGGACATGTGTTCACTATTGCAGCCAACACCAACCAAATCACAAAACAATTAAAAGGAGCCAAACAATATTGGAAAATGTGGAGAGAGCAGCTGGTTTATAGAACTGGCAAGAATTAGACCTAATTGAATGGATAGCATCATCAGACCAAGGGTTCAGATGGCATTTTAGCCTTTGCTTGAACTCATCTGATAAAGAGGCACTGTCATAATACTCTTGCTGTTAGGATTCCCCCCCCCCCCAAATATTCATCTTTGTTGTTAAAACCCTTTTTCTGGGACATCTGGGATCTACAGTTTATGGATTCATGTTAGAGTGCCTATTATCAGCAAAAACAAGGGGGGGATATCTAGTTTCAAATCTGCTAGGACCATCAAATATCAGAATTGTAATGCTGCACTGAAACCAAAAGGTAAATACTATTGATAGCCATACTATCTCTCCCTGTAGGATATTCTTCAATAGGATTAATATCGAAGGATACATAAAAACACAGTGTATTCATATTAATTAGTATGTTCAGATGAACATACAGAAACAATAGATAACATAATAAGGGAAATGGGCAAATTCAGTAGATAACATAATAATGGAAATGGGCAAATTCAAGACCCTACTTCTGATGATTCTTAATCAAAAAGCTTGATTAGGCTGGTCGGTATTCAGATGTAAGGTGTCCTCACCTTAGATTGTGTCCAGTCAAGAATATCTGGGCATCAGATAAAGCAGGTAATGCCAGGCTATCTTCTTTTAAGATGCACCATGATTATATTTGGATTTTAGCAACACCATTGCATGTTTCTATTTCTTTGTTTATGCATTTGTCTGTGTGCATGCAATTCTGTGTATGTATGTATGTATGTATGTATGTAGGTAGGTAGGTAGGTAGGTAGGTAGGTAGGTAGGTACGTACGTACGTACATACATACATACATACATACATACATACATACATACATACATATATATATATATATATATATATATATATATATATATATGCAAATATATATATATTCTATCTTTCTTTGCAATAAAAAATATTACAGACAGTTACAATAATCCAAACTATTGTTGATGCAACGGCAGGAGTAGGAAGCAATGGTTGATCTAAGCTATTCTGCAGATTTTTGCAACTCTGCAGAGTGCATACAGCCCCAGCAAAGGAGGAGGGTAAAAACTGATAAAAAGGTTTTATCTGTTTCTCCTTTCTGCCAGGTATCCCGCTACAGAATACCAAGGCACTGTTTTGTTTTGCTTTGAGGGAGTGCATTGAAATGGAAGTTCCCTAGATATTTATTCTGAACTGACTCTGTATGTGGAGGAGAGAATTCTGATTGTTTTGAGTTCAGAGAAGCTAAAAAATGAGCTGAGGCAAACGTTCTTGTCAATAGGAACACCAGATAACTTGAGACTCTGTTTCAGAATGTTGCAAAAGAAAATACTGACTTTACAAGCAGTTGAAAAACACTAACACTGACCCAAAAATAAATAGGTTCAGTTCTTATCCTAAATAGGTGATATTTAGGTGGGATCAGAGGTGATATTCAGCCTGTTCTGACCAGTTCTGGCAAACCGGTAGGAGAAATTTTGAGTAGTTCGGCAAACCAGCAAATATCACCCCTGACTGGCCCCACCCCACATCTATTCGATGCCCTTTTGTTGCCCTGGACAAAAGGGTCCTGGAAAGCAGGTTAGGGGAGGGAATAGGAATTTTATAGCATCCTTGACCTTCCCCCAGGAATGGGGTGGAAATGGAGATTTTAGAGTGTCCTCCTCCTGGAGTGGGGAGGAAATGGGAATTTTGCAGTATTGTTCACCAGCCACACCCACCAAGCCATGCTACACCCATCAAGCCATACCCACAAAACTGATAGTAAATAAAATATGAATCCCCTATGATCCCACTGGGTGGGAGCATAGATATCTGGAGTTGCTTTGGAAGACAAAAAAGTATAAAAAGTGGAAAGAGGGGGACATAACTAAGGCAGAATATCAGCAAATAGCCCAAGCCTGTAAAGATGAAGTAAGGAAAGCTAAGGCTCACAATGAAGAAAGGTTTGCCACAAAAGTAAAAATTAACAAAAAAAAGCTTCTTCCAACGTGTTAAAAACAAGAAAAAGGTTAAGGAAACAATTGGTCCATTGCTGGGAGAAAGTGGCAAGAAGGTAACAAGCAACAGGGAGAAAGCAGAACTATTTAATTCATTTTTTGCATCTGTCTTTGCACAAAGGGATAAAACAGTTCAACCAATCAAAAACAGCACCACAAAAATCAGATTAGGAAGACAAGTTGAAATAGGGAAGAAAATGGTGAGTACCTGTCTAACCTAGATGAGTTCAAATTACCAGGACCGGATGGATTACACCTCAGGGTTCTGAAGGAACTGGCAGATGAGATCTCAGAACCACTGAACTATATCTTTCAGAGATCCTGGAGCACCGGGGAACTACCAGAGGACTGGAAAAGAATGATGTGGTTCCCATCTTCAAAAAAGGAAAAAAAATAGATCCAGGAAGCTATAACCTATCAGCCTGACCTCAATACCAGGAAAGATTCTGGAGAAGATAATCAAGCAACGAATTAGCGAACACCTAGAAGTAAACAAAGTAACAGCCAAAAGCCAACATGAGTTTGTCAAAAACAGATCATGCCAGACTAATCTTATTGCATTCTTTGACAAAGTGACAAAATTAGTGGGCTAGAGGAATACCGTCTATATAATTTACTTGGACTTCAGTAAGGCATTTGATTAGGTAGCCCATAACCCACTACTAGAAAAGTAGAAGAATGTGGATTGGGCAGCATCACCACTAGATGGATTCGTAACTGGCCGACCAACGGCACTCAACGTGTAGTCCTCAATGAAACTGCATCTACATGGAGGGAAATATGCAGTGGAGTACCTCAAGGCTCTGTTTTAGACCCAGTACTCTTCAACATCTTCATCAATGATTTGGATGAGGGAATAAATGGGGAACTCATCAAATTTGTGGATGACACCAAGCTGGCAGGAATAGCCAGCACTCCAGAAGACAGGCTTAAGAGTCAGTAGGATCTTGACAAACTTGAACATTGGGCACTACCTAATAAAATGAAATTCATTGGTGAAAAGAGTAAGGTTCTACATTTAGGCAAGAAAAATGAAATGCACAGGTATAGTATAGGTGGTACCTTGCTCAATAGTAGTAACTGTGAGAGGGATCATTTAAATATGAGTCAGCAGTGTGCAGCAGCTGCCAAAAAAGCCAACACAGTTCAGAGGCAATGGGAGGAAACTACATAAACAGAGGGATAGAATCAAGATCACATGAAATGTTAATATCACTTTATAATGCCTTGTTAAGGTCACACTTAGAATACTGCATTCAGTTTTGGTCACCACGATGTAGAAAAGATGTGGAGACTCTAGAAAGGGTGCAGAGCAGAGCAACAAAGATGATTAGAGGACTGGAGACTAAAATATATGGAGGAGAACGGTTGCAGGAACTGAGTATGTCTAGTTTAATGAAAAGAAGGACTAGGGGAGACATGATAGCAGTGTTCCAATATCTCAGGGGTTGCCACAAAGAAGAGGAAGTCAAATTATTCTCCAAGGCACCTGAGGGTAGAACAAGAGGCAATGGGTGGAAACTAATCAAGGAGAGAAGCAACTTAGAACTGAGGAGAAATTTCCTGACAGTTAGAACAATTAATCAGTGAAACAGCTTGCCTCCAGAAGTTGTGAATACCCCAACACTGGAAGTCTTTAAGAAGATGTTGGATAGCCATTTGTCTGGAATGGTATAGGGTTTCCTGCCTAAGCAGGGGGTTGGACTAGAAGACCTCCAATGTCCCTTCCAACTCTGCTATTGTATTGTATTATTGTAAGAGTGCAGGTTCCCTAAGACACTAATTCCTAGTTGCAAAGTTCTTACATTATCCTTTGGGAGGGAAAGATGAAGGCAGGCCCTTAAAACCTCTCTTCTTCTGAATAATACATGAAACTAATTTGGCCTGTCCTGTACTATAGTACTGTTCCAGGGAGGCAGAGGAGGTAGGTATTTAGTACCCTTGTTCTCCTGGCCAAGGTAACTTTGAGTTCTTCAGACCTAGGCAATCCCCATTTGGAAGTTGCTTACTGTATTCTTCCCAAAACAATAATATATTTGTCTATTACTGAACATACAAACAAATAGACTTTTGCATCTTTGCTGATTTAACACAGGCCCTACAATGAGGAGTAAATAATTCTGCTGCTTGCTTTCTTGAAACTTCTAGAATCAACTGCAAGAATCACAGCATATTCCCCCCCCCATGCTACACTGCAGGCATGCTTAGCAGCTTGTTTTGAAAATCAGAAATTCTCTTGTGCTCTTCATATCACCATTTAGTTCACTAACGGGTTGTTAAAGGTTTAAAAGCAATAACATTAATTACTCCTCTGGTTTATCAAGAGGCACTAACCTAATTAGTATGTGGCTAAAGTTGAAGACCAAGGGGAATTTTGATTATTGCTGAGAAAGACCGAGAAGTAATTAAAGCACTATTCTTATGAGATATCCATTTAATTAACACTGTGCTCTGTCTGTCTATCTGTCTATCTGTCTATTTGTCTATGTGTCTGTCTATCTGTCTATTTGTCTATGTGTCTATCTATCTATCTATCTATCTATCTATCTATCTATCTATCTATCTATCTATCTATCTATCTATCTATCTATCTAGATAGATAGATAGATAGATAGATAGATAGATAGATAGATAGATAGATAGCTATCTAGCTAGCTAGCTAGATAGATAGATAGATAGATAGATAGATAGATAGATAGATAGATAGATAGATAGATAGATAGATAGATAGATAGATAGCTATCATCTTTGTAAAAAGAGACCTCACTTCCTGGAGGCCACAAAGAAGAGACAGTGAACAAATTTTGTAGAATACAAGAAAGCAAAGGCACAACAAATGGTGATATATTCATCATGGCATATATTTCGGCACTTTGGTACTGGCATTATGACATCACCCATATCAAAGAGATGGATGAGCAGTATCTGGGTTGGGATCTTGTTGAGCTCACTTATGAATCTGTTTTATATTATGCAACTATCATAGTTTTGCTGTTTCCATAATAGGATTCTTAGGCAACCTTTTTGCATGATTTTGCTTGCCTCATTGCTTTAATCTTTATTATGCACTCTAAGGTGCTTAGGGTTGCAGTTGCAATTGAGGCAGCCTAGGTAGATTAAATAGAGAAATAATGTCACAATACCTGTTTCATAATTTTGATGAAATCTCAACTTGTTGTGGGCATGCCTGTTTTGAGAAAAAAAATCAAATATATCTTTTTTGTTAATTACATTACTCCCATTGCAGTCATGCCCACTTTGCTTCTGTATTAATTTGCTGACACCATATATTTTAACGTATTTCCCAATTGGTTTTTTTTTTTCATTTTCATTTATTCCATTATTTTAGTAGCTTTAGAATTTATCACAATGGTGTTGCTCTATAATAGTTTGTTACGAATTTAAACTATTTTATAATTGAGTATGCTGGTGGGTCAACAGCAAGAGGAAGACAAAAGAGATTGTGGACTCCCTTCTTACACAAAGTGGTGAAACATTTAATAGAAGACCAGAAAAGCAGAGGAGCAAGAAAGCAACTTCCATTTTGTCTCTATTTTTACAGCCAAAGGAAGTGGATATTTGAATAGCGCAGTCTGTAAATAAATACATAAGGAGAAGGTTGCGGGGTCACTAAGGTTGTGGAAAAGGATCTTCTAGCTAATGCAAATGGCACTGGTACTGTAATGGACTTGTATTAAAATATAATACCAGGAAAAGAAGATTGCTAGCTCCTTCCATTTCTTTCCAATGCAATGTGCTACTTGCTTGTCAAGTGTCAGTCATGAACTTCCTGCCCTGACCTTAGTATGTTAATTACTAACCAGTTTCACCTCCAACAAAGATCATGCCTCACCACTAGAGGCCTCTGTTACTGTGTAACTTTGTGAATTCACCATTGTCTGACTATATGTTTTATTCCTGTGCTTTGCGATAGTAGAATTTTAGCAAATGAACTACTGGTTAATGTTCCGTGGGCTTGGGTGAGCATGCCAAGGGACCAGGTGTGTGTGTGTGTGTGTGTGTGTGTGTGTGTGTGTGTGTGAAGACATTCCCATAAAGGTAAGCTCTCCTACAGGTGGATGTCATAGAGTTCTTTTTTTTACCCCTAATTGTGCTCACTATAGCTGATTAGGAGGAATCTCTCCAATGCAGCAAATACCTCACTTAATTAATACTTTTTTATTGATTGTAATAATCCTGGGATTTTCTCCTCTGCGTTTATTTGTTGGCATCTGAATCGCAAACGCTACAGCCATCAATATGGTCCCTGATGAAATACATCTTAGGGATACCAACAGAACTGGCTGAAATGCTGTCAGAACCTCTATCAATTATCTTTGAGGAGTCTGATAAACTGTGGAGGGTGGAGAAGAACAATTGGGAAAAACAACGAGGAGGGAAGGTATGAAAAATAAAAGGAATGTTTGACAAGAGAGCCTAAGACTGACATCTGGAAATGCAGATCGTTTTGTAAGGATTTTGGAGACAATGCTGCTATTGCAATTACAACAACTTTGTCAGAAATAGATTGTGCAAGACAAATCGCCAATTTCTTTAATGGACAAAGGGAATGTTCTATCTATCTGTCTCTTTGCCTGCCTGCCTGCCTGCCTGCCTGCCTGCCTGCCTGCCTGCCTGCCTGCCTGCCTGCCTACCTACCTACCTACCTACCTACCTACCTACCTACCTACCTACCTACCTACCTATCTATCTATCTATCTATCTATCTATCTATCTATCTATCGTAAAAAAAATGAAGCAAAAAAGAAGAAGCAGCAACAGCAAAACTGAACCTTAACAAACATAGAAACATAGAAAACTGATGGCAGAAGAAGACCTAGTGGTCCATCAAGTCTTTCTTTTTAATTAATTTATTTTTAATTATTGCTTTTATACAGGTAGTCCTCGACTTCTGACAACAATTGAGCCCAAAGTATCTGTTGCTAAGCCAGACATTTGTTAAGTATCCGTAAAAAGGGAGTGCCCCATTTTACAACCCTTCTTGCCATGGTTGTTAAGTGAATCAATGCTCTTCTTAAGTTAGTAACACGGTTGTTAATTGAATCTGGTTTCCCCATTGACTTTGCTTGTTGGAAGTTTGCAAAAGGGGATCATGTGGCCCTGGGACACTTTCACTGTTGTAAATATGAGTCTGTTGCCAAGCATCTGAATATTGATCATGTGAACACGGGGATACTGCAACAGTAGTAAATGTGAAAAATGGTCACAAGTCACTTTTTTTCAGTGCTGTTATAACTTTGAATGGCCACTAAATGAGTGTTTGTCAAGTCAAGGACTACCTGTATTTTATTTATTTAGATTTTATTTTTAATTTTTGTCAGATGATAGACATGTGTTTATCCCAAACTTGTTTAAACTTCCAAGCATGTTTCAACATGCACACACAGCTCTCCCAAGGGGCTACATCCATCTTAGCCAAACTCCTTGGGCAAACAGCCAGGTTCTCAAGGTGGGACCCATCCAAATATCCATAACCTACCTTAATTTCAGCAAGCTTTGAATAAAGTTCATTATGATGTTCCTTTTGAAAATCTATTGAAGTATGGCAGCTACATTAAGGTAAATTATTAGAATACCGTGTATTATTCTCGGCACTGTATTTCCAGAACAATGTTGACAAGTTAGAACAAGTTTGGAGGAAAGTAACAAGAGGATTTAGAGCAGTGGTTCCCAACCATTATGTCAGCGTTCCAAATATCATGCAGAATTAAATCAGAGTCCAAGGCAGAGCTATCCTTAAAGTTCCAATTTAATAAAACAGACATGTTGGCATCGAGCTATGGAATCCCAATTTTGAACTTTCCTGGGATTCCACCCAGTTGAAAGTTCATGATCTTGCCCACACCCACAAATCCATCACATGGTCCAATGTTATTCTTCCACCTGGCGTCTCCACCCAGCTGGTTCTGGTCAGGTGCCAAGGTGCCAGTGGTGGGTTTCAAAAATTGTTCAAACCTACTCTGTGGGTGTGGCCTCCATTGTGGGAGTGGCTTGCTACCCATGTGACCAGATGGGAGTGGCTTGTTGCCCGTGTGACTGGATGGGAGTAGCTTGCCGCCCATGTGACCGGATGGGAGTGGCTTGCTGCCCATGTGACCGGATATGAAGATGCCGACGACACTTGTCAGAACCACCTTAAATTACCTCACACACAGCACTGGCCTTCATAAGAATATGATGAAAACTTGTTTTTTAAAAGGCATCTTTGGTTTGTGTTAAAACAACTTCAATACACGCAATGTTCTGATTACAAAACAATCGCAGTTGTCATCCTTACCTTTCACAGAGGCACTGAGTTTTATAAATATGAGCATGATAGTGTAGAATAATCATATCCAAGGACCAGTGGTGGGTTTCAAAATTTTTTGGAACCTCTTCTGTAGGTGTGGCCTGCTTTCCGGGTCCACTGGTGGAACCTCTTCTAACCGGTTTGGTAGATTTGATGAACCAGTTCTACCGAATAGGTGCGAACTGGTAGGAACCCACCTCTGCAAGGTGCGGAGACAAAGAATAACCTTGAGCTTTTAGAAATGAATTTTTTATTTTGAAAACAACACATTCTACCCCTTGCTATTCCCCCCCCCCCTTAATGAGAGTGTGGCAGGCCAAAGATTCTTAAAGGAAATGCTGCAGGCCTGACACATTGTTTGGCCACACTCCACCTAAGTATTTCTAAAATCCTGATGCCCCCCCCCCCAACATATAATTCTTACTTTACTCAAAAAGTAAACTCTACTCACATGGAGGAAGCCTAAAAGGCTATTAACTTGGTTTAAACAAGGTTCAGATTGCCCCCATTAAAAATCAAATGGTCACCCAAATTGCCTCACATTGGGAACCATTGATTTAGACTCTTGAGGACATTTTTTTCAGGGATTTTCAGTCTGGGAAAAAGAAAACTGTGGGGGAAATATGATATCGGTACCAAATAGAGGAGAATGCATGTCACTCAAGGTTGAATTGTAGAGCCTCAGTTTGAATTTGAAATAAATAAAGTTAAACCCAGTTACTAAAATGTTAAAAAACGAACCTCTTTAAAAGACTGGGCAGTTAATATGTGTGGAGCTTTTACTGGTGTCTGTTTCTAAAACTTTCCCATTGAGTTTGATAGGACTTCCAAATCAGTGGGTATGAGGTGATAGTTTAAAGTTATGTTAAAGTTAGGTTTTTCTGCCAACTCTTTTATGGAGTTTCATAACTGAGCTGTAAACATTTGAATGACCAGGAGACGTGTTTTTGTATTACTGCCATCTTGTGCTCATTCAGATTTTTGCAACCATTTTACTCCTACATTTTTCTCAATATGGGACGCAGGAAGCATAAGAGAAGCATATGGATTGGAAGTATATTATGTAACCTTTCCACCTTTTTTAGCTCACAACCAACATCCATCCAGCACCAATATTTTTTTCATTCTGCAGCTTAAAAATCACCTCAGGAGAACTATTTCTTAGCTGAAAACTGACACCAGTGGAAATAATTTTTAAAAACCCTTTCCTTTCTATCTTTCTTCTATTCAGATACAGCCCACCACAAGCCAGCTGGGGTCAATTTGGGGCCAATAAAACTAGAAGGAAAGAATTTATCTTAAAGTGTAGTGTGAATCAAAAGTCTATACTGTATTCAGCAGAGATTCTATGTGAATAGGAAATATTCCCGCCTGAAAAATCAAAATCTTTCAGGTTTTGTTATTCATACTCTCTGGCAGACTTACAATAAACAAACAAAATCATTCTGGGAAATATCCTGTAAAGGCATGTGAAACTATATGATTCTGTATGAGTGAGAAGCTATAATAAATGTAAATAAATAAACCGTAATTTGCCATCTTGTGCTCATTCAGATTTTTGCAACCATTTTACTCGTGCATTTTTCTCAATATGGGACGCAGGAAGCATAAGAGAAGCATATAGATTGGAAGTTTATTATGTAACCTGTTGTGACTCAGCAGAAGTTTGCTGTGAGTTGCGTCAGGATGCTGGAATAATGGGCAGCTGTTGCTCATTAGGATCGTCTTCTGCAGATAAAAGACGGATGGTGCCACGCCTTAGTTGCAGAAGTCAATGTCGTTCATCGTTCGTGGTTCGTGGTTTGTTTGTTCATGAGTTCAGTTTCGTGTTTCAAAGAGGCACTTGGATAAGTGATTTGCTTTCTGTAAACCTGGTTTGCTGTAAGAGCTTTTTGTTTTTGCATTTGCTGTGTAACTTTTTGCCAGAGACTTTATCTACATTTATTTTGGGCTCGCAGCCAGCGTGAGCCAGGACTGATAAAGATATTTCCTTTGAAGTTCTGTCTGACTGTCGTTTGTAAACAAGCGAAGAGGGGGGTCAGAACAGTAACCTTTCCATATTTTTTAGCTCACAACCAACATCCATCCAGCAATATTGCAAGGGGTTCAACTTCACTTGCATCAGAATAATGGTTCCAGGTTAGCCTTGAGGATATGAGCCTGTGCACCATGCCTTCCTTCATCCTCACATGTTGTATGAGAGAATCTCTGGTCATGCATGTTAGGTGTTACCTGGAACAGAGCAGTACAGAGTGATGTTACATTACAAATAGTGCTTGTGGAGTTGTAGATCTCCTTTCCAAAATGTAATAATACAGATATCACATAAGAAGAAGTATATATATTTTCAGAAATATTATTCCCAGGGATTTTCAATTTCAATATTTACTCATGGCCTACCCAGCCACTTTTTACAATAAATACTGTTTTTTTAATAATCTGAAGCTTTCTTTTTTCCCTGTTAACTATTATTAACAGTAAAAAAAACAAAAAACCATTAATATTGTAAAATGTATGCCTCTCCTTGGAAATTTTGCAAGCTTTAATATTCTCTTTAATTGTTATAGATAGAGTTTAAGTTTCATCCCCAGAAGGGAAAACAGAAACTATCAATTTTATCTTGGTTTCTGGTGAGATGTTTCCATCTCATCTTTCTACAGCCTGTCAAGATTAGCAAGTATTGTTACCATACAGGTAAATCTACTGTAAAGCTCCAATGTACAGTATGAATAACTAGACATGATCCAGATCCACTTCCACATGTTTGTGAACACATGTGGTCTCATGTATGTGTGTCAATTAATTGCCATTCTACATGCACTGCTGACGTATATAAACAACAATAAATAGAAAGGAGCAGTAGAAATGCTTCCATTTTTCACTGTAATATTTTGACTTGCGAAAATTATGAATTAGTTTTCTAATGTCCCAAATGTGCTTTTTCAAGAGGCAACTGGACTTTCTGGATTTTCTTTGAAAATGTTTCACTTCTCATCCAAGAATCAGCTGCCTGCAAGGAGTACATAAATCCTTCCCTTCTCCGCCATCCAGTCAGAGCTGAAGAAGCTTCTTGAATGAGAAGCAAAATGTCGTTAAAGAACCAACCAGAAAGTCCAGTTGCTTCTTGAAAAAACACCTTTGGGACAACCATGAACTGGATGACTGAGAATCTCCATAGACATTTAGTTTTATAATGCATATTTACTATTATTTCATCTAGCTATTATCAAACCTTTAAAAAAATATTTTACATTGAACAAGTAAGGGTTATTGTGATCATGGTAAGACCTGGAATGACAACTGAGCAGTGGTGGGTTGCAGGCAGTATGCCCCGTTACGGACATACCAGTGCCTGCTGGGAGCACCAGGTACTGTTCCGGTATGGTGCTCCGGAGGACCCATCCGCCCACCTGCTCTCCTTACCGGTATTTGAGCTGTTCGGGGCTTCCGCGCATGGAGCCTACAGCACCTGCGTGACACTCCGCCGAGCAGCTGGAGCATCGTGGAGGTGTCATGGGTGGTAAGTATGCATTTGCGCACTGCACCATACCAGTTGCAATGGGATCCGGAACCCACCACTGCAACTGAGAGTAATATGGAGAAGATGCAGCTATATTGCAAGATGTCAGATTAGTAAGGATTCTGATTCTATTACGATAAAAGAGGGAAAACAGTGTGGTTCCAGATGATGCTTAGAAAGTTCATGTTTCTGCAGAAGCTCAAGCTGATTCACATAGAACATATCCAGGTTTTTCTCTGTGGGGTGAACAGGTTGACAAAATAATGATGTACTCAAAGTCATCTAATAAATTTCCATGACTGGAGGTGACCTAATCCAGGTTCTAGTCTAACATTTTAACCAGATATTTAACATGGTACTTTAGTGGAAGACCATAGGTTCCTAATCCAATAGCCCAGTGGTTGTCAGCATTTTTTTTTACCATAGACCCTCTTTAAATACCTTTTCTGGCCATAGACCATGGCCATGGACTCTCAAGACTTAACTCAAGAGTTAAATCACAACATTTCTTCAAGCCTTCATGGACCCACATCACAGCCCCCCCAGGGGTCCATGGATCACAAGTTAAGAACCATTTCAGTAGCCAATCACTATTCATTGCAAACTTACAAATAACCCCACCCAAGTGAATCCAAGGGTGGTGAGGCAGGCAGGAAAAACAGTAGCAGAAGGCAAAATGAATAAAACTTTTTGAGGGTCGTGAATTCAACAGAACAAGGAAAGCTCCACTTAGATATATTCCTGTTATGTTGTACCAAAACACCTTATCCATACAAGCGAAGTAGGTTTTTGAGTCCTTTCCTATGTGATGGTACCTGTTTTCTGCTGAAATGATTATGATTCCCTTCCTTTCTCAAGTAGCTTCAAAAACCTTATTGTTTGCTAAGGTAGAAGTACTGATGACTAACATGAACTAGAATCAAATGGAGTTGTTGAAGGATGGGGGTGAGTTCACTCAGACATTATCTTGGCTGCTGCCTTCTACGTTTGTTGTAAAAGAGTCACGTTCTTCCCTTGATGATCCTATAAGCAAAGGATAAAACCCAAAGTCATTGGATACAAAATGTGCGGCAAACATATTTCCTGAATAAATAAAATAAAATAAAGGATTTAGCTGCATGAGAAATGTTCAGAATTGCTTCAGCAGCAGAAGTGGCATTAATTCAGTCTTTTATATTTTAGCTGTTATTTTTAATGATTGTAATCATATTGTTTTTAATTTTGTTTTGCTTTTTAATTGCATTTGGGTTTATTTTAAATTTACATTTTAATTTTCAATTATATGCTTGATTGTTTAAATGAAGAGAAATGTTGAGTATAATTTCAATAAATTCAAAATTGCATTCAAAATTCAAAAATAGCATGATTTTTATTATAATGGTTGGTTGAACAGTCAGCCAGATGCTCAAACTGGATTTGGCATTTTTATCCACCCATCGAGTCCTTCCCAAGAAACTGGTAGGCAGATGTTGTTTGATAGTGTTAAAGGTATCATTGGGAATATGAGTTGTTTGCAATTGACTGATGGCGATTTTGTCAATGCCAATGGCATTCAAGTGATGTTGTTAATATTTTGGAATTGCATCCAAGGTGCTTATTACTTAATTATTAGCACTCTTTGTTTTCTTTTGCCACAATCATTCTACTTCTATTTGTATATTTTTTTCTACAGTTCTCCCTCTTCTATTCTGCTGTCTCTAGGTACTGCAAAGTCCATTTCCCAGACTGTTTTTGTCAATTGTTAAGTCTGGGGTGCTCATCTGTCTGAAATATGAAGTCCTGGAGCATTTTAACTTCTCCATTATTGTTATTATATACATAAAAATGTATAAAGTCACTGCTATGTAGTTGGTGTTGGCCTTCATATGAATTCAGTTCTTTCCAAGAACCTAGGATGTCATAATGTATCAGTATAGTATATATGGATCCAAGTAATGTTAGACCTTTTGTAATTGACATATGGAAATTTTGACAATGTGCATATTTTTAAAATGCTGTCAAAGATTTTTTGATACAACATCAGTATCCTAATCACCACTGGGACCACCATGGTCAGTTGATGCCATAATCTTTCAATTTTGATTTTCAGTTCTTAATACTTTGTGATATTTTCCAATTCTTTGTTTTCTACTATCCTTTGGTGTCACCACATCAATTACCCACACTTTCTTATTTGCAATGACAGTTAAATCTGGTGTGTTATGAGCCAAGATTTTATCAGTTTGCATTCTGAGGTCCTACAATATTTTAACCTGCTCACTTTTGACTACTTTTTCAATTCTGTGTTTCAATCAATTTTTCAACGCTGGCATGTGGAACCCTTCAGCCTCCAACCTTTGCAATCTGTAAAAGCATCATTAAAATCAAAGATAAAATTGTTAATCGTGGAATGTCTCTTCTCAAATTTCCCTTTGAGGAAACCATGTGAGCTTTTGGGGTTGATATTTACCCACAGACCCAGATTTTGTTAAATGTCAGTTTGCTTGGTGTATAAGCCATAAGAAGCACATGGAAAACAGAAAATGTATTTTAGTCATATGAAATATAATAAATAAAATGTCTGAAAATCCACTTCATTTTTAATATAATGAACAATTGCATTGTAAGTAGAGTTCTCTGAGCAAGTTATAGAGATTAAGATGAGGAAATTTACACTAAACATCTATGATTTGCTTAGACTCTCATACATTATTCAACTATGCAAAACTGAGCCAGATAGCTGAGAAAATTGGCATAATGTAGTGTACACAGAGTCACACTTGGCTTGCAAGTTGAGGTTTTGTTTCAAAAATCAGCTGCTGCACAGAGCAACGCTGGGGAAACAGAAATATTTTTTTTCTGCTTTCCTGCACAGTTCCTCTTTGAGTAAATAGGGCTTCTTTATGCTGTTGATTGACCATGTGCCATAATAGTCAACAGAAAGCAAATAATAGATTTTCTCTATGATGATTTGTTTTCAAAAACAACTGTTTTCAGATTTTCAAATGATGCATTGATCAACATTGTAACTGAGATAATTCACCTTGCTACCAGTTGTCATCTTTTCTTTTCTTCCATCTTTCCCAGCATTACAGTTTTCTTCATAGACTATCCAAAATAGATTAATTTGAGCCTGGTTGTATTGGCCTCACTGCACATTGTAGAAATTTGTTAAAAGAAGACCTGAATTTCTTTGTAAAACCTGTTTTTTAAGAGGGTAACTTCAAAAAGCATGCCTAACAGAAAGTGGTAGCATATGGAAACTTGTCATATATAGAACACAAAATGAAGCAAAACATGTGGTTTTATTTGAGGCTGACATTTTAGCCATAGAAGTGACATAGAGCACAAGTTCTAAAGACATGCCAAAGATTTGGCACTCCTGGCAGAACTTATTCAAAAGTTTAAATGGGATTCTTCTCCTTTTCTGCCTAAGGGGTGTGGGGGAGGGAGAGAATACGACTAATGATTGTGCAGGCAAGCCAAAAACCGTGCAGATTTATAATCATTAATCTTTTAAAGATACATATTTTTATGGAAATTATAATGTAGCTTAATTTTACGAACTCTGAATTAAACTCTAGAAAACAGTTGGCATGTTGCTATGAAGCCAACTTAGCATATTATTAATGTGGAAACAAATCTGTCTTCTCTGTTAAACTGGAGAAAAGGACCAACAAAGGCATTTGTGTGAATCCATTTACCATATTCATGCTTAGCATTGTACCTTAACATGATGTGGATACTCCTGGTAAGACCTGGTGAGTTCCTGATGATCCTAAGTGTGTAGCCCTAGATGCTTAGGTTACCTGACCCAAAGAGTCTATGAATGAATCTGGAAAAGAAAATATACTCTATTTAGATTAGATATTTAATTTATAACCAGAATCTAATTAGCTAGGTTAGATTAGGTTAAAATGCTCATTTAATTCATTGGCATCTCATTTTGTTTGGTGCCCTTGATCAGGAAGAATTACCCTTTGGGAATGCACATGCTTCACTTTGCTGGAAAACTGCTTTGGGCAAGGAACTTTCCTTGAAATTTTAGTGAAAGCAGCAGGGGCGAAAAAGTAATGACCCTCTGATGAAACTTTCTGAAGGTCAGTTGCAAGGCAAGCTCTGAATTTCAAAGACTGCTACAGAAGCTAAGGGAGTACAAAGCTACAAACTGGCCAGCTAAAACTGAAATTACTGTTTATAAAAATGAATTCGACCTTTAGCTCGGTCATTACTTTAAGTCCCCAAGCCCTCAGAAACTGTTTCAAAGTGCCCCAGGCCAAGCCTCGCTACTGCCAATTTCAAAACAGTGAAGAAGAGAATAAAGCCACCAATCGACCAATGGGAGAAGCCAAAAGATGGAGCCCAACCTGTGACCTGCCCTCATCCATTTTGACAGGTATGTCATCCCTTTGGAAAAAGTTGGAACATTCTTGATGAGGAAAGAAGTTAAACAAATCTGTCTGACAAGAGACAAAAAGTTGTAAGCTAGATCTATGGGAATTGCTCAGGAACTCCAGGAATGGAAACAAAACTTTGGTAGTGCAAGTCCGAGATTGGTGCCAAAGGTTTCCTCAACCTCACTGTGAGTGTCCATAGTGTTTCTCATTGCAAAGTTAAAACTGGCACAATATCCTCAAATTAAAATAAATTGTGAATATGCTGCATTCCAATCTTTCAAAATAAATAAAAATTAAAAGGCTAAGACTTTTTCTATATTCGATGACACTGTATTTTTCTCACAGGATCAAGGATGTGTACAAACAGGTCTCTTTAATTCAGTTGTTAGGCAGTGATAATTTCACAGCAAATAAATAATAAAAAAATGATATTTAAAAATATAGCAACTTAGGTATAGGAAGCCAGAGTTGGATACTGACTGCAAACTAGAAAGCTTAAGTTAGAATCTAAAACATATAGGAGGAGGCCAAAACATATATAAATGGTTGCTGGAATTGGGTATATCTAGTTTATTGAAAAGAAGGACTAGGGGTGACATGATAACAGTGCTCCAGTATCTCAGGGGCTGCCACAAAGAAGAGGGGGAGGGTCAGCCTATTCTCCAAAGCATCAAAAGGCAGGACAAGAAGCAATGGAAGGAAACCAGCCAATGACAGCCAATGACAGACCCAATCTAGAACTAAGGAGAAATTTCCTGACAATTTGAACAATTAATCAGTGGAATGGCTTGCCTCCAGTGATTGTGGGTGCTCCAACACTGGAAGTTTTAAAGAAGAAATTGGACAACCATTTGTCTGAAATGGTATAGGGTTTCCTGCCTAGGCAGGGGGTTGGACTAGAAGACCTCCAAGGTCCCTTCCAGCTCTGTTCTGTTATTCTGAATCTAGTTTCTTTTTTATGAAGGTGGCCACTTTCTTACATCACCATCACTGCATGGTGATAGGTTAATAATATTATCAATCTGTGTTTTAAGAGTGAGAAGCTGTTGAGACACAAACAGGTTAGTGCTATTAATTATAGCTGCAAAATCTCTTCATGCAAGCTTACCTGGAGGACTTGCAGTGTTTTTATTCTCCCTCTGAGAGTGCCCATATCCTTTGGCAGATGGACTGATTTGTGCTGCCCTCGAGTCAATTTCCTAGAAAGAGCAGGCAAACATTGACATAATTCTCTGGATTGAGCCATTGGATATAATTACTAAGTACCAAAAATTTAGATATTTTTAAAAGTGGATTTGAGTCACTTGCCATAGTTGGTTTAAAACTCTGGAGAAATCATTGAACAGAACCATAAATTTTCCATGAATCCCAATTTCCAAATAACTGCTTTGTGGTAGACATAATGATTGAAAAGGAGTTTGCCACTGCTGGAGGTAGCGTTGTACACTACTATAATAATCATATGAAAGCTTGACTTAGTCAATGTGTTCTTCCGGGATAATAAGCTGTTTTCCTCCTGCCAATGTTTTGCGATCAGACATTTGTTATACAAAACATGTGACCTGTTAGGAAATTTTTAAAGGTTTTGGAAATAAAGAAACCTACTTGATATTGCAACAGTTTTCCCCAGCCCAGCTGTTTGAAATCACAGAACTGAAGATTGGCAGGGAATGAAATATTAGCTGCTTCCAAGGCATGTCTAAAATACATGTTAGAATCTGAAAGTGTACATCACTCAAGCAGAAATTCTTTAATGTATTTATTTAATTATGTTTGGAACCTGACCAGGCAAATATAGAGTGATTCATTTCCTTTCACTAAAAGGAAGGTGCTTGGAGGTGATTAAATGTGGAAAGCATAAAAATGAACTAGCTCTGTTCAGTTAAATACATATACATTGGAATTATATATTTTAAAAAATCTCTGTCTGTCTGTCTCACACAGAAAAGAGAATTGGGTAGAAAAATAGAAGCCCTGGTTTTGTGGGGAAGCTAGGCAGGAAACTAAAGAGGTTCTTTCCCAATATAGAAGTGGAGAGTGTTTTGACTGAACTGGAAGATAGTCAAGCAATGCATTAATCCAAGTCTTTCCTTCTTTTTCCATTTGCCCATTAATATTTCAGTTTCTTTTAAAGGATATTCTGGAACCAACATCAAGTTATCTGCAAAAGTCTTTAACGTATACATTTCTTTTTTAATATTTATTCTCACAATGGCTCATTTGTCTTATATCTCTATTTCAGTATTTCAAAAACCAAAATGAACAAGAGAAGACACACTGGACATTCCTTTTTGTATCTCTCAGGGTTTTGTTAAATCTCCATTGACAAACATTTGTGTTTTCTGTAAAGTGTAAATCCACCTTACCTATTTATAAAGTTCTCTCCAAAATTTGTTTCTTCCAAAACCTTGAATAAGAAAGTCCATTTCAAATTGCCAAAGGACTTCTCTGCACCTAAGAAAATCAATGCAGCTTCTTTTTCATTACGTTTCTCCAAGTATTCCAAAACGTCCAACTCTTTTCTAACGTTGTCCATTTAACTGTTTTTTAGCTAAATGCCCACATTAATCCTCATAAATATTTTCTTATTAAAGTCAAATGTTGCCTCTTTTCGGGTATTAGTGCTGTACTCTTTTCAATTCTGGCATTTTTCCTCCCTATAAAATAGAGTTCATTGTATTTTGTAAAATTTGTAGTCATTCTTCCTCAATATATTTTCAATAAGAACCTAACAATCCATCTTGGCCAGGCACACTTCCTGGTTTAATCTTATCCCTTAAAGTTATAGGAGCCGAGGTGGCGCAGTGGTTAAATGCAGCACTGCAGGCTACTGCTAGATCAGCAGTTCAGCGGTTCAAATCTCACCGGCTCAGGGTTGACTCAGCCTTCCATCCTTCCGAGGTGGGTAAAATGAGGACCCAGATTGTTGGGGGCAATATGCTGACTCTCTGTAAACCGCTTAGAGAGGCCTGAAAGGCCTATGAAGCGGTATATAAGTCTACTGCTATTGCTATTGCTATTATAGGTTAGTTCATAACCTTTGTTCCTGTATAATTCTCAGTAAAATTTGTTTTTTTAGATATTAATCAATTTTCTCTAGAAAGCTATCATTTACTTTATATAAGACTTTTCCCTGGTTCATTGGCAAATTTTGTTTTGCTTTTCATAATTCATTTTTATTTCATTTTTATTCCTGATAACAAAGGCAGTTGTTATTATAAAATTGTCTTTATGTATTCAATTCCTTTCTACTTATCCAAAATTGCTTGTATTTTCCCTTGACTTTTCTATTTGAGTTCACTACTATGTTATATAAAATAACTTTTAATAGAATTAGAGGTCATTTACCAAAAATTGTGTTTGACCTGATTTTACTTGCATCCCAAACTATTCTTAAATCAGTGCATTTACATAAGTTCGTTTAAAAAAATAATTTCTTTTTTTACAATTCTCTACTATTGCTTCTTTCTATAGCAACATTTCATTTAATCTTCATCTAAAAGAACTAGAACTTCTTTTATAAACCAAACTCATCGGATTATGATGTGAAAATGTCTTTGGTAATTACTTTAGAAACTTTAGTAGCCAAGTTCTTTGGATTCCATCATGTCTATTCTTGAAAAGAGTCTATGTCTTTCAAAAAAGTATGTGCATTCTTTTGAATTGCCAGTTTTCTGTCTCCATATATCAAACAGCCCTAAATCTCCATCAGATCAAAGACAACTTTTGGTAATTTGCCTTGTCTGATTTTAATATTTTTCTGTGAAGTCTTATCCAATTGTGGGGAGATCACTCCATTCCAATCCCCATTAAACACAAATTTTCATCAGAGAATCCTATTAATCTCCTCATAAATCATTTGTAGAGTAATACTTTGTCCTCGTTTGAGACATAAATACCCAATATCAAAGTCTTCGTCCCATGCAATTTAACCTCTACCCCAATAAATCTACCATGCTCATCAGTCAGAACAGTATACAAAATAACACAATTTCCTTTTTTTTAGTTCCTGCTGAAATAAATATTACACCCAAATTTTAGCAAAATACTCATTTTTCTCAGTTTTGTCCTGACAGCTGATAATTTTCTGGGCTAATTCAAGGGGCTAGTTATTGACTATCAAGCTCTCTAAAGCTGTTCTTCACATATTATCTGTTTTCTTTCCACAGTTTGATAAGCAGGAAACGCTATGGATACCGACCTCTAGAGTGATCAAGGAATGTGGGCACCTAGAAAATGGCATTCTCAGTTACCCCATCAATTTAAGAGTTTACCCGCTGACATCAGGCTAACCCCCAAACTTTTAGCTTTCAGGAAGCAGATAACAAATCATGATCATTTGCAAGGCTTTTGGTCAAAGCCTTTAGAGTTTCATGGAAGACAGCAGCCAACTTCCAAAGTTTTTAATGATTTCAATATATATGGAATTTAATGGATATTTTAATGCAATGTGGTATAATGTACTCCACAGTCGCAAGGAGGAAGGTTCTTTCCCAGGGAGTAAAGAGACAACATAATTTAGAATCTTTGATATGCAGGAAAGGGGCAAAAATGTATCCTGTACGGCAGTTTTTAGGTTATATGTAATAGTCATAGATATAGTTCCGTTAGTTGGCAAGATTCTGGTCCATGGGCAAGCAATGATAAAAAGTACTCTGAAATAACTCTTGGTCTAATTTTTGGTTCTTTGGGCCTGACATGTATAGAATTGTTTGAATAATTGTGATAAACAAATAAAGCAATTTTAATTAAGATTAAAAGATTAAAGCACAGAGCAATTTTGAAGGAAATTTTAAAAAGAGTTTAGAAGGGGTTGGAAAGGATTAAGTAAGTAATTTGCTAAAGAACGAACAGAAGGTAATTATAAAAGTGATGAAGCAATTTGGGTTAAAATGAAGTGACAGAGTACTGAAAGGAATATTTTAGGAAATGACAGTGCTATGTGGTATGCTAAGGTCTGGAATTGAAAAGAATGCTATTCGTGTCGGTGCACAGGAAAAATAATGTGAGAATGTTGAAGGTGGTATAGCTAAAATAAAATATGCACTTGATTTACAAGTGAATGTGTGACTTTGTAATGTATATAAATATGACATCTGTGCCTGATAATTGGAATGATGCTGTTGTTTTTCTCTACACAAAGAGTAAAGTAGCAACACTTTGGAAAACCTACAGGGAATTAATCTTTAAGTGTGTCAGAAAGGGTGTTAGAATTCTGATTGAAGGGGCACAAGAAGGGACAATGTACAGTATAAAATTGAGAAAGTGCAGTGCAACTTTCATGACTCTGAAAATCAGATTTTTTTTCTCTTCAAGCAAGTCTCTGAGAAATGCATGTGTGCCAGAAAGAAGCTCTTGGTGGATTTTATTGTTTAGGGAATATGTATGATGAAGTGAACAGGCTTGCATTATGAGGTGTTTTATGGAAATACGGAATGGCAAGTTGGTGGCTGGATGCATTCAGAGCAAAGCATGATGAATTAAAGCATGCATGAGAAAGGCAAGTTAAGCTAATGGTTTCAATAATAAGCAGGGAGTGAGACAATGATGTGTGCTGACCCCCTTGATAGTTTAATGGATTGATGGAGAAGTATATAGGGGCTTCTTGTTAGTGGTATGTAGGTGGGTGGGTGGGTGTGTTTCTGTATACAAAAAAGGTGGTGCAGTTGGCTGAGAGCCCAAATGATTTACGATGAATGGGTAGATTGTATAAAGCATCAAGGAACATCTAAAAACTAACTCACTGAACACCAAGACAAATATGGCAAGACAAATATGGCAAGCAATTTATGCATGCATAGTTAAAAAATAGCAGTCAATGCATTTCTGTACCTTTGTAGAATGTTTACTAAAGAGGGTGGAAATGGATAGTGAAATGTTAAGAAGCTGTAAATCCTGATAGAAAGGTAGTAGATACAATGAAGACTCTCATAAAGAATTAATGTTTGTCGTAAGAAATGATGTACATAAGAGCATGCTTCTGCCCAATCTGTTATATGGAACTGAGAAGCAGGCATAATAAGACAAGATAAACATAAAAATAAAATGAACATAGTGGAAATGGAGTATTCAACAAATATGTGAAGATACAGGATCAAGAATAAATGGGTGCTAAATGAATATGGTTCAAAAGTTACCAATACCAAAAAGGTGTGTTATTCATACAGCAATAATAAATTTATGCAAACCTGAAGGAAAAGTGAAGGGAAGGAAGGGAAAGACTTTTAGAGAGACCCTGACTGAGACAAGGGGAGGAGTCAAATGAGGAATTAGTCTGGAGTCCCTTTGTGGGCACAAGAGGGGAAATCTGACCTCCTCGTTTGAATGCTGTTGAACTTTAGCTAGTTTTACACAGGTGCAAACTTTTAATCTGAGAAAATTCCTGTATATAGGCTTAAGCAATAAAACATCTAACTGAATTCTTCTCATGTGGATCTGTTCTTTGTGCCTGGCAAAGACCGAGTAATTCATGTGGAACTGGAGTTAACCAAATCCTTAAAAAAAGAGAGAAACATGCGCAGAAGTGTCCGACCAGGTGGGCAGAGCCTCCTGCCACTGCCACTACCAGTTCACCCAATCGGGCCTGAACCAGAAGCAAACCACCCCTGCCCACCCCTGCCTTTATCAAACAATGTCTTTTGGTGCGACGTAAGACACATGCCTTTTATGTATTGTGCCTCCCTTCCAGGGGACCCTACTCTCTTAACCTTTTGAAGGCTGAGAAAATCTCCCTCCCTCCAGGGACTGAACCAGGTTGTGAATTCAGTTCATTTGTTCATTCACAGTGTACATCAGTGGTGGGATTCAAAAGTTTAATACTGGTTCTGTGGGCATGGCTTGGTGGTCGTGGCTTGGTGAGCATGGCAGGGGAAGGATACTGCAAAATCCCCATTCCCTCCTGATCAGCTGGGACTCGGAAGGCAGAGAATAGATAGTGGCGGGGCCAATCACAGGTGGTATTTACTGGTTCTCTGAACTACTCAAAATTTCTGCTACCGGTTGTCCAGAACTGGTCAGAACCTGCTGAATACCACATATTCAATTGCTGTGAGAATCACTGGTTAGATTATGATGGTCTTTAACTGGTGGGGGGAAGGTCATCTTTTAAATATATTATAGGAAGTTGATTGATGTATTTAAATAATGAGATGCCTTTGTGATGTGAGACGTAAGAGAGGCTCCAAGCACTGGAGAAATGATCCAGTGCAAGACTAGCAATATTCCTCATCTACCTCATGAGAATGACATTGACATTTGCTTCTC
The DNA here is from genome assembly GCF_051295495.1 of Thamnophis sirtalis. Classification (NCBI taxonomy): domain Eukaryota; kingdom Metazoa; phylum Chordata; class Lepidosauria; order Squamata; family Natricidae; genus Thamnophis; species Thamnophis sirtalis. The sequence continues at coordinate 90,990,045 of NW_028261383.1, read as the reverse complement.
AGTTGGGGAAAAAATACGAAAGCTGAAAGAATTTTAAAAAATTCCCCGAAGAGCATTTGAGCAACAGTGCAATTCCATTTAAAAGTCATAAAATAAAAATGTTGCATCTCCATCTTTTATTCAGAGGGCGGGGAATCAGCTAATAAAATATTGGTTCGGAGGAAAAAACTTGTCACACCTTTTCTGATCACACAAATGCAGCAAGTGCTAAGCCACCCAAAAGCAGCTTCCTTCCTTCCTTCCTTTCTTTTTCCCAACAAAGACTCGGGAGAATTAGTTCTGTCGGGGCTGCAGCTCTCATGATGTATTGCTGCTCAGTCATGCATAAACTCTGGAAAGAGGATCACATGTTTCCCTTGACAGGAAGGAATGCTCCTTACCCCCCACTCCAAGGTTACCTTGTTTGAAAACATACAACTGAACACAGATGCTAATGAGAAAATAAATGCACGGTGCAACCTTGTGAAATAGGATTGCCAAGGCTGTCAGGCCACCCCGGCCAATGAATTCCAAGGAGCAGAATTCACTGTAGCTTCAAGCACGGAGCCTGCTAGAGACGAGCAGGCATCGATTATGTGCTTAGTTGTGAGTTATGTTCTGCGCTCTAGCTTAGGGAGAGGGGAGAATTCGATAGTTGCTGAATTTGAAAAAAGTATTGTTCTGCTTTCAGACAGTGAAAAGATTTATATGGAGGAAGTTTAATGGAGCTCAGGAATAGGTGGGTTTGGGGCTTGCTACTACGTACTAGCGTTTCACCCTCAGCAGTGCCAAAGAAGAGGTTCAAATGGTGATAGTGGAAGTGTATCCTGAAGATTTAGCATCAGGGCATCGCTGAGCACGCTATTTATTGATTTATTATTTTTATTGATTCATTTATGCACATTTATATTGTCACCTATTTGTACATGGCGACTCAAGGCAGCTTAGAGGAATATAAAAACCTCATATATAAAACAATAAACTAATAAAATAATAATAATAATCATAAAATAAAATAATATATTAATTTTCTTCCCTAGTTTACCATAGTCTGATAAGCAGGAGTGTGTGGCAAAACTTAAAAAAAACCAAACTGTTTTAATTGATTGGGTTTGCAGCTATGAATGAAAAAAATTGATACATGTAACATTTTTTTTTAAAAAAAGGCTTAGCTCTTTCATAAGACCTTAGAATCCAGAAGATGGTGTTTGGGTGTGTATATTCTCTCTCTCTCTCTCTCTCTCTCTCTCTCTCTCTCTCTCTCTCTCTCTCTCTCTCTCTCTCTCTCTCTCTCTCTCTCTCTCTCTCTCTCTCTCTCTCTCTCTCTCTCTCTCTCTCTCTCTCTCTCTCTCTCTCTCTCTCTCGTGTGTATACATATACATATATGTATATGTATATTATATACATACACATAAATATATACATACCATTCAATTGGCCTTTTTAGTAATATTCTTTGCATAAATAAGATGAAACAGCTGAGAATTGAAAGCTAACTTTATGCATGCAATCATACACATACACACATACACTCACACAAATAAATTAGAGTTCCTTTGCTGTGTCTGTGCCTGGCCTATCTCAAAGGGTGACAGTGCTCACTTCTGATCTTTAGGAGTGTTGGAGTGGAAAGCTCCCTCCCCTGCTTTCAGAACTTGACAGTTCAAACGGAAGGTGTCACAGAAACAAACAGAAAACTGATGTCAGAAAAAGACCTAGTGGTTCATTGAGTCTGCCCTTTCTGTCTCTCTCTCTCTCTCTCTTTCCCTCCCTCTCTCCCTCCCCCTCCCCTCTCCCTCCCATCCCCCTTTTCTCTTTCAAATTATTTTTAAAAGGTAAAAGTTCCCCTCACACATATGTGCTAGTTGTTACATTTTATTAATTCATCTAAAAAAATCTGACCATAAAGATTCTTAATTTATTCAATTGGAATTATTCTGTCAAATTACAATTCTGTTTTTGAAATGATCTTCATTCCCTATTAGCATAATATCACGATCATTTGTTGATTACCAAACCAACCAATGGTTGTTTTTATAATACATTTTTGAAGGCTTGATAAAGGAGCGCTTACATGTCTAGAAAATATGTTGAAGAAAAAATGGAAAATAACAGTATTCCTTTTCCCCTAGAAATATGTTATGGTTAGGTTATTTGTTTTGTAGTAGTACAGTGAATACAAGCTGCACATTTTATTTTGGAAGTTTGAAGGTGCTTGCTTCCCTGCAGAACATTCAATCTGCATTTGCCTGACCAAATTCTCCCCATGGAGAATTTATATGAGTAATGCTGTAATGACAGCAGTACAGCTTGTAATAGACAGAATCATTAGAGCATCATTAGCAAGAAATTGCTCTTGCAATTAGTAATGATTTCCAGATTCACAGTCAAATATTCATGTTCTTCCCATTAAATTAATCTGATTTTGTCAAGAAAATGACAAAAAGTGTGGTGTGACGGAAAAAGAAACAATTCCACAATCACCACACTTTCTTCAGCTGATGTACTTTGAATACTTTGGGCTGAAAGAAGTGTCTTTCTGGATAAATCACAGTCAATGAGCTATATGGGCTGTCAAAACATCCAGGTTTGAGATGGGGGGGGGAAATTGTGATTCTGTCCTATTTGACCTGATTCTGTGTGTAGTCTAAATGGAATCACATTCCTCAAAAAATATTATAGTAGGAGAGAAATGGTAACCAAGGACAGGGCAGGAATTATTCTACCTGTCCTAAAAACAATAATTTGATAATAGTCCAGCAGTATCAGAAACTGTGGAATTTGGAGGGGGGGCACATTAATTTCCATGGGGTCAACTTCAGCGATGTAGAGCAGTTGATAACGACAGGCAAATCAGAGCTGCCATATGGCATAAAAATACAACAAGATGTCATACCAGTTTGAAACATTTGAAAGGCATACATGCGTCTGTTTGATAATACAAGATAAACCCAGGAGCTTTCAGGCACATAAATGCTGTTCAAACATTACCCCTTGTTAAAATCAATCCAAGTAAAAGCACAGGAAGGGAAACTGGTTTCTTTCTAAATCTTACATCTCTCAGGAGGTAGAGAGGTTAAATCTAATATACTTTGCGAACTTAATTCCTTCTTTATTTTTCTTCCAAACTGGAAAAAATGGAAGAGATACAGTATTTTATGCATCATGCCCTAAATTCAAGATAATTGTCATGGTAATGATATTTTAAAACTGACCAGCCAATGTAAGGCTGTAATTTAAGATGATGAAAGGAGGATGAGTCAGTAGGGGTTATTGCCACTTTAAGAAGCTGTCTATAGGACGCCATGAGAAGGCATATCTCTCTCTCCTTGTGTTCTATCTCCATTGTGGTTCCCCATATAGAGTAGAAGATTGCTTGCTTGCTTGGTATTTGCCTAACACGTGTATGTATGTACGTATGTATGTATGTATGTATGTATGTATGTATGTATGTATGTATAAGTCTTGTATATAAACCACTGTTTGAAAGACAAAACCTCTGTGTACTGTATTTTGCTCCTGGGTTGTCTCAAAATAGTAGTCACGCAGTGTGCACCCTGACAGGAATAGACTCCCTGTGTTCAATCTCCTTTTTCCCTTAGTCCTTGTTTCTTTGTAAACAAGTAATTTCCAAAATATATGGGATTTTTGCTTTGCTACTAATTTCAGGTCATTAACTGACAATGTGTTACTCATTAATGGTCCTCTGGTTAACCAGCCATCTTCCAGATGTAGTTCCAGCTTTGCAAAGCAGCCTCTCTTCCTTCTAGTTTAAACCATTCCTCAAAAATCCATTCCTTATTTGCAGATTCCATTATCGGAATCCCCAAATCACTTTAGAAAAAATTTCTCCATTGCTGAATTTTTGCCTTCAGTGGGAGGTATTGCTGAGAATACTATCTGACCCCAATATCCTTCTTACATCCTAAAGTCACTCCTGATATGTTGGAGATGATGCCTTATAGGGTCTTTTGGAAGGGTCTTTGAGTATCAAGTCTGTTTGTTAGTCTTTCTGTTACTTCTTGGATTTGGGCACCTGGAAGATACCCATTGAGAGGAATGATCTGGATGACAAACGGAGCTATTAAAAAGCGGAGCTCTGCAATCATAACCTTCTTATTATTATTAGACCAAGACAGTTAGAACAATTCATCCATGGAACAACTTGCCTCCAGAAGTTGTAAATGCTCCAACACTGGAAGTTTTTAGAAGAGTTTGGAGAACCATTTGTGTGAAATGATAAAGGGTTTCCAGTCTAAGCAGGGAATTGGACTAGAAGAGTCCAAAGTCCCTTCCAACTCTGTTATTCTAAATCCTCTTGGTAATTAGCAATGAATCACTATCAATAGCAATAGCAGTTAGACTTAAATACTGCTTCATAGGGCTTTCAGCCCTCTCTAAGCAGTTTACAGAGTCAGCATATTGCCCCCAACAATATGCTGACTCATTTTACCCACCTCAGAAGGATGGAAGGCAAAGTCAACCCTGAGCCGGTGAGATTTGAACAGCCGAACTGCAGAACTGCAGTCAGCTAAAGTAGCCTGCAGTGCTGCATTTAACCACTGCGCCACCTCGGCTCAGTGGTTAAATGCCACTTGGATCAGGGGATGAGCTTCAAGTATGGTGATCTTTTCTTAATCACTCAGGGTTATAAAAGCTTCATTGGTGGCTAGAGATGGGAATCAGTAGCCAAGGTCTAGGGATGACCTGCTTTGTGGTCATTTTGGTTCTTATTGTGATATTTTTTCAGCTGTCTTCATTATCATTTCTGATGAATGTGTATATGTGCACAAACAATACATGTACATTAATATAACTTCTAAATGCTTAGACTAGAAAACTTATATTATCAAATCTTTAAAAAATCTCTGTCCTGAAATCATTCTGGACAGAGATTGGACAGAATCAGATTTTATTTATTCATATATTTGTAACATGCAAAACCATATTGAGTGGCTTTGTTAGAAAAGCAAGTCTTAATATAAATGCATAAATAAATAAATTCAAAATATGCTTATTTGTGTGTTTATTGCATGGGTTTGTATACCACTCACAAGGAATGTAGAATAGTATACAGCAGTATTTCAGCAGTAGTTCTCTCTTTGTAGCATAATCCCATAGCTCGGTCCTTCCTAACATACTACCCTCCAGATACATTTATTTATTTTCCTTAATACTTTGTAATCATATCCCATATGTTTATTAAATAGCAGAATCTAGAAAGGGAGAGAAAATAATGCACAGACTGTCTATATTGATAATAATATTCCACAGAGGAATATTGATTCTTCAGCAAAGAAAATACTGTTTTCTCAGGTTATCACAGCTATGGACTAGCTGTGAAATATGAGCAATGAATTAGTAATCAGTTATATTAGGAAAAATACATAAAGGGATTTAGGCGGAAATTGCCTCAGCTTCTCTCTAGTTCATGACAGATATAGTACAGAGTTATTTTTGAAATCTTTTGATGTAGAAATGTGCTACTAGTTTGAATAGGTGAGTGCTATTCTATACTATTTTGACAATCTACTAATATTATTTTAGCTTGTTTTAGCCTGTAATAGAGAGGTGTTTGGATTAAAAAAAGAAAAAGAAAGCAAGACATTTTTAAAAAAAGTAGATATGTTCTTGGCACACCAAAACCTCCAAGAGATACAAATTCCCCAATAGGTGATGGTGCACTTTACTGTAAATGTGTATGGAATTATAACAAATTGTTAGATAAGGCATTAATAAATTTTTCAATACAGAGCAATAGACCATCCAAGCTATTAAGCATTATGGATAGTCCTTGTTTTGCAACTACTTTATACAGTGACCATTTGCAGGCACAATGAAATAGTTCTGTGGCCTGTCCCTGCCTTTACAACTTTCACAAGTCGGTAAGCAAAGGAAAGTGGAAGTAAGATCATCAGCACACTTGTGGTTTTACTTAGTGACTGCTTTGCTTAATGACTGAGTTGCAGGTCCCAAATGTGATGACCAAATGATGGTGACATGAATTGAATAATCTGAGTAAAATTATAACAGCAAACTGGAACTATTAAGTTCAATGAACCAATATAAAATCAGAAAGAAAAGAACAGTTTCAGAATTTGTAGATGGTAATAACATCTAATGTCTTTCTTATGTGAAGGAACTTTTTGGTCTTCTTTGGAACAGTTTTGATCTCCATGATTTAAAAAGCATGTTGAAACTCTAGCAAGAGTGCAGAGAATAGCAACAAAGATGATTAGGGGACTGGAGGCCAAAACATGTAAAGAATCATTACTGGATTTGGGTATGTCTAGTCTGATAAAAAGAAGGACTAGGGAGAGACATGATAGCAGTGTTCCAATATCTTAATAGGCTGCCACAAAGAAGAGGGAGTCAAGATATTCTCCAAAGCACCTGGAAACAGGACGAGAAGCAATGGGTGGAAACTAATCAAAGAGAGAAGCAACTTAGAACTGAGGAGAAATTTCCTGACAGAACAATTAATCAGTGGAACAGCTTGCCTCCAGAAGTTGTGAATGCCACAACACTGGAAGTTTTTAAGAACATGTTTGATAACCATTTGTCTCAATTGGTGTAGGGTTTCCTGCATAAGCAGGAGGTTGGACTAGAAGACCTTCAAGGTCCCTTCCAACTCTGTTATTCTATATACATCACAGCTATAGCTATAAATAAATATTCTATTATAAAGTTTTCCTATTAGCTTTTTCACCTTTCTTCTCAGAGGGGAAAAAGATCATATTCAGGCAAAGTGATTCATGAACACAAACTCTTCCAGGCACTTTACTCTCTGTGTTAGTTTCCTGTCCAGCCGCTCAATATAATTGGCATTGATTGATGGATATAGAAGAGTTTTACTTTAAAGATTTCAGGCCTAGATATCTTTATCTAGGGAATAAGCTAATATTTCCCACATATAGGAATATCGTGAATTAAATTTGGAAGAAAGAGGCAATTGCTTTACATAAATCTTAATGGGACCTTGGTAAAAGTTGTTATTTGTAAAGTATTGTTACAGACTGAAAGACATATGGAGAAGTATCTCAAACATATTCTTCATCTTACTCAGAGCCCAAGATTATGCAGGTTTTATACAACAGTTCAAATTTAGGAACAGAACATTCACTACAGTATGTAGATGATAGCAACATACCAAATATTTTATGTTCAGCTTTCTAGAACTTTAAGAAGATTTAAGTAAACATAAGGAAAAAAAATAGAAAAGGGAGCTCTTATATGAAGGACATATTGAGATAATAAGAATGTATAAACTATTTGCAGGGAAAGAACTATTACTTGGCAATGTAGCTAAAACTGATTTAAAGTCACAACCTTAAATCTACCTAGCCAAAAATGCTTTCTCCAATTCGTTACAAGAGTATCTCTAGAATTCAGAGATGCTCCACAGCCTTTTTCACAAAATACAAATTGTGTGTAGTTACAGGTTCTGTCTAAAAGCCAATGTGGCCTGCTCAGAAGGAAGGTGAAAGACAGCCAAGGTGAAAGAATTAAGGAACAGAACTATAAAGGTTAATGGAGAAAACACTCAACAGTTGCTTTCTTGTAAATGAGTGTTTGTGACTAATCACACACCAAACATGGCAACCACTCTGTGACCAGATAACCATTCCATGACAGTAATCCATTACAGGGTCCTGAAATTTCCAATGTGCCAGCCTGCCCCCCAAAGTGGTGTTTTTGTTTTAAAAATATTATATTTCAAAACTTCATATTCTTTCTAATGTTCATTTGCATTGCAGAGGTGGATTTGTTATTTGTGAATCATGAAACTTAATATTTATCTATTAAAAATGATTGGGACAGTTTTTGGTTCTAATCAGGACATATTGAGCCATGATTGAGTTAATATAATTCCTTTTGTTAGTTTTACTGCAGCTGGATGGAGGCTTTTGATTTTTTGACTTCAGAGGTTTTAGCATTCGCTGTGTATGTGCTTTTCATGCTTTTTTTTTTTTTTTAGTTTTACTAAAGAGCAGCAAACATCACTGCCAGCTTTGAAGCTGAATTCTGGGATTCTTTTGGAAGATGTGGTGGACTGATATTTTGTTCCAATGAAGAGAAGTAAGATAGTACATTATTTAGATGTTGATGGCCAGTTCATGTTTGTGTTTTTGATACTTAAAAGGGTTTCTAATTTGGAATTATCTGCCAGCTTTGCCTTTGAGTGCAAAATTATTAGGCTGTGAAAATGTTATGAATGTTACATGCATTTAAAACCAGCCAAAATGATTCAGTTTGAACAACCCAAAATTTCTGCACTCATAGGTTTTACCAACAAAAGTGCTTGAGACAGACAAAGTTGAAAAGATTTAAGAACATGGTTAAAGAACTGGGTGGATAATTCTTCAGCCATTGGAACATTAGGATTTTCTACAGTTTTGAAGGAACCCTCAGATAATTCATTACATTGAACTGAACCAAGAGCTGGATTAGATGACTTTTACAATTCCTTCCATGATTCTGTGAGTTAATTGGAGTTGAGTTAGGCCAAGTCATCCATCCTGAACTCTTTGCTTCTTGAGCCATGAGCGTCAGTGTCACAAACAGAAAGCTTACTTGGATGCTTACTGTACTTAGAAACTGAGCATTCAATCCTCTTTCTTGCCCTTTGGGTATTGTAGGAAGAAAAATCTGGTCCAGTTCCAAGCTGGGAGAAAGGCACTAGAAATAAAATGGAGGCTGTCTGCAAGGAAAGAAGGTTTATTTGTTTTCCAGAAACTTCAGTGACAGTAGCAGTGTTTCTGGGGTGGCTGACAAAGTGGCTGAGTGAGTGGATGGATCTTTATAGGTTTATGGGATTTTGTGATTGAGATGCTCCAAACAATTGTGCAAAGTCCTTGTGTCTTTTACTATTCTAATAGTGGTGGGTTAATCCTATTATGTCATAAAAGCCATGTCCTGTCCTTAGAATGTTTTTTTTGGGGGGGAGGGAATGTAAGTCTTAATCCCATCAGCTGGAGATGGGGCTGAAGGTGTTTTGTTTATGAATAGATTGGTCCAATCTTTCTGAATGGATATAAAATCTGCATTCGTAAAGGTCAACCTCTTCAGGCTTCTTAGTTTGAAGCTGTTTTCCTATGGTAGTAAGACAGGGGCTGCTTTCTGCCTTTGTTGGTTTTTCTCCAGTTCTCCTTTGGGAAAATAGTCTGTCCTGCCTCTTTTTAATATTAAGAATAAAGAATATTTTAGTCTGGGGAGGGAGAGATACTTACAGTATCATAGTGCTTTCAAAAATATAATATTCCCAACTAGCCAATTCTCTTTTTAAAAAAAATATCAACCCAAAACACAACAACACCCCAAACAATATACCAGCCTCCATTCAATCCATTGGATAGGGAAGCCTGCTTTAGAGAGATGGTCTAAATCAATTGGCCTCAGCTAACTATTATTGATTTCTCCCTGAGGATCGTTTTGCTGTGTGCTGACAAGTTTTATACTAGGAGACAAGGAATCAACTCATCTTACAGCTCAGTGCCTATTGGGTTGTAATACAAAAGGGCAGGAAAGGACAAACATATATACATTTTGTCACTAGAATGAATTTCCACTGGAATGAATTTCCATGAATTCTCATGGGGAAAAAGGGCTGATTGGAATGAAATTTTGCCATGCCTCCTTGAAAAGAAAAGCTCAATGTCCTTTAATTTGGATGGTGTGGGAGAGGGAGATGACTAAAGTGATTAACCTATGAGATTTAGAGATATATTGTTTACGCTAAGCAGAACCCCAGAGTCTTCTATGACGAAAGGCCGTCTGGAAATATGCTAAATAATTTAGTGCATGAAAAGTTGCTACAGTTCTGACAGAAAATGTACAGGTAGAAGAGTTTGAGTTTTGGAACTGGGTTGAGGAAAGCCAGATCTAAAGTCAACCTTGACCTGTCGGGAGGATAAAAGAGAGGTGGAAAAATGTATTGATTGATTTTATTTTAGAGAATTTATATAGCCACTTACTCACTCGCAAGTATCTGTCTTGATCTCCAGGAAGGACAGTGATAAATAAGTGACATATGAGAAATAAGCAAATTAATGAAAATAAGTTAATACATTTGTGATATTTCTAGTTGGACTTGCAAGGGCCCTTGGCTACGGTTATCAATGCTGCACAATGCTTTGGATCTGAGTCTTTCTGGAAAGAGCAGTTAACAAAATCTCAGAAAAGAATCTTTAAAGGGGTACACAAAGGTGTTTTGTTTGTGTTCCCCTGTGCTTTAAAACCGTGACCCGACAAAAGCACGCACGACAAAAGCATGCCGGCAAAATCATGTCGCTAAAACCGAGACGTCATCAACGCGCCAACAACAGCGTGCTGACAACAGCGCATCGACAGAAGGGCGATTTAAGGGCGATTTAAGTTAAGATAAGGGTTAGGTTTAGAGTTAGGATTAAAGTTAGGGTTAGGGTTAGGGTTAGCGTTACATTTAGGGTTAGGGTTAGGGTTAGGATTAGCGTTACGTTTAGAGTTAGGGTTATCATTACGTTTAGGGTTAGATTTAGGTTTAGGGTTAGGTTTATAGCGCGCTTCTGTCGGTGCACTGTTGTCGGTATGACTCAGCGCTCATTCGTCGACGCGGTTTAGAACTCATGGTTTTGTCACCGCGGTTTAGTCGGGCGCACTTTTGTCGGTCGCCCTTTTGTCGGTGAACCCTTTAAAACGCCTGTCCTGTTTAACATGCAAGGATCTGCTGATAATTGCTCTATGAGATGGAAATTGAGTTCTACTCCTAAACTTTCCACAAACGATTCCATGCAATGGAATTCCTATGGTGAAATGCCTTGAGCTTTTTGATACAGTGCCCAAAGTGTTTTTTCCAAAAGGCAACTGGACTTTCTTGGTTTTTCTCTTTGAAAATGTTTCCCTTCTCATCCAAGAAGCTTCTTCAGTTCTTGGATAAGAAGCATAACATTTACAAAGAAAAAAAAAGCGAGAAAATCCAGTTGCCTTTTGGAAAAAGCACCTTTAGGATAACTATGAGCTGGATGATTGAGAATATCCACAGAACTTTCTGATACAGATTTGAAACTGGACACTGGAGCATTTATGGGTAAAGTAGCATGGATGCATTAAGTCACATAGATGAAAAGTTTGTTTACCTGTCCCAAGAAATTAATTTTCATTGAATTTGCAGTTTCTCCTCCTGGTTCTTTTGCTTTGTGTTTATTTACTGGAATGATATTACCAACATCTTCAGGCAAAGAATGATTTTTAAGAACCCAATGAGCTATTTGACAAATTGCTCTGTTAGTGTGAAATATTTCAATCTGACATCCATTGTCATCCTAGATATTTCTTTCTGCATCTACATCAGGGCAGCTTGCAAAGAAAGAAACGGATTCTTATTCCATTTTTTCCTAGGCCAGACTGAAAACAGAAAAAAAAATAGTTTCACTAACTTTTGCTGGATATTTATGGCTAGGTAAATCTCTGTCATTAGTCACAACTCAATTCATTCACCTTCATGCTTAAATCCATTTATTTTAATGGCAAGTATGGTATATAGTCATTCAATTACTATCTACAGAGAATACAGATAAATAAGGTTTGAGTTAATAACACTGGGCATATGGCAGTCAAAATAAGCTCTTTTAAGTTCATTGATTTCATTGAAAAACAGTTAAAATTGCATTAACTTCCAGTGAAAGGCACAAGTGTTAAATGTCCCAAACCAATAGACTGCATAAACAATCATCTAGTTACTTATTTTATTATATAGTTAGTTAGATACCAAGCTGTAATACAATATAGTCTTAACGGTAGACAAGCTTAACATATACTTAAAGATATTAATTTAATGTAAAATAGACAATGTAGTGCAAAAATTTACTGACTTAAAATAAGCACCTTCCCAAGTACAAAATTACTGGTCTGCAACTACATAACCCATTCCTGTATCACCTCGGAAATAAACTAACTTAAATTAGTTTAAACATAAATGATTAACAACTGCATGGAAAGAATTCCATAGTACAACATGATTTTTCTCTGTAGGATCCATAGGTATAGTATTTCCATAGAAGCTGATTGGTCTGTTTCTTGTATGATAAAGGTAGAAATTACTTGACATAGATCAGTTTTACTATTCTTGGCTTTTGTTTCTGTTTCATCCCACCATGAAGAAATTTTGCTTCTGCTCATTTCTTGATTGGAGAAGAAATGTCAAAGGACAAAAAAATATTCATTTTTCACCATGAAATTGTTAAAAAAGCAAGCAAGAGAAACACAGAAGAAAACAAACAGACAGTTACCGGTATTTGGAATCAATCTATTCTGAAATTAAATGGCAGGATATTAGGGTGAGAGATAAAGATAAAATAAAGGTAAATTAATTACTAAATAATTTGAAGCATCAGTTGTACGTACTTAAAAACAGTCACTTTCCAAAGCAATCAGTCACTGCTGAATCTCTAAACAAAACTCAGAGGCAGGGTGGTGTGACTCTTCCCGAATCCAATGTAGCTGGATTCATGAGTCAAAGAAACACCCCCTACGTGGTGATGGAATCAGTGTTTATATCTGACCAGCTTAATTAACAGTAATCAAAATAATAGTGATCAATATTTACTTTTTAACTGTGAGTTGGAGTTCATATTTTCCAGAACTAACTAGGCCTCTTTGGCCTAGAAAGACACTGCAAATTAAAATGGACAAATCACTAGATGTTTCTAATTTAGATTGTGAAGACTTTTAAGTCCTCAGAAATGATTTCCTTTAGAGCAAACCAGTGGTGGGATTGAGCCAATTCGCACCATTTCGGGAGAACTAGTTGTTAACTTTCTGAGCAGTTTGGTGAACTGGTTGTTGGAAGAAATCATTAGGGCAGAGAACCAGTTGTTAAATTATTTGAATCCCACTACTGGAGCAAATCTACTTGGATTTTCTTCTCCCAAGTTGAATTCAACCTACTAACCATGTAGGACAGTTTGTAAAACACTCTGTAAACTTCCTGGTATTGTTTTTCCTTGAGGCCATAAAAGCAAGGCACTCAACAGCACCATCACATATGGTGTGCCCCACTTGTGCCATTTATTCCTCTTTACATGCTAAATTAGGCCAATGAAATATGAACACATCCATCAGGATGTTGTAATATATAAATGATATGCAGAAATAAAGCTCACTAACTGCAACAGTACTCCATGTATCATATTTTAGTGAAATCTATATAATAATTTTCTGATGAATATGAGATCATTATTTTTCGGTCTGGAACAAGTTGCTGCAGCCAACTCGCCATGGCAAACTTACAGCGGGACAACTTGTTGCAGCCATCTCACCGTGGAACAACAATGTGAGATAATTGTATTCTAGACCCATTTTCTCCTTATAATATAATATAATATAATATAACAACTGGTTCTCTGCCCTAATGATTTCTTCCAACAACCAGTTCACCAAACTGCTCAGAAAGTTTACAACCGGTTCTCCTGAAGTGGTGCGAACTGGCTGAATCCCACCACTGTAATATAATTAAAACTGTTATTATTAATAATATTACAGTTATGTAACAATTATTTGTCCTGCAGTGAGTTGACGTTGGCGAGTTGTCCCATTCCAATTATTGTCATTTTATCAAGTGAAGTAGAACAGTGTGAACGATATGTATTAAAAGTTTTTCTTGACCCATTTAATTTTGGGTATGTCTGAATATGTACCTATATATTTAGCTTTACTAAACAACCTTTATCTGCAGATTGAATGTGGTCAGGTGGCCTCACAACAATAGATCATGCTATTTATTGAAATTACTTGAACAACAAAATCAGATGTCTTGGTTAATGTTTCACATTTCTTTTCCCTTTAGCTGCATCATGTCTAATGTGGTCATTAATGAAAGCTGGCTTCTTGGAAAATGTGTGATATGTATCACTGAATATGATATTAGCACAACATGAAACTAGTGGGGAAAATCTTTCAAAACTCTGAAGTGGAATGAAATCAATAAATTAATGATGCTTAACTAATATTGTTTTTTAATCAAATGTCTAGGAGCAAGTATTGCAGTATTCAAGGTAACACTAATCTACACCAGATGTAGGTGATCCTGGTGCATAAGCCTATGTTATATCCAATGTATAGTATTTTTGATAGAAGGATGGGTTTGGAGCCTAGAATTCTTCTATGCCCTTTGATCCCAAGGGAGAAAGTAATGATAAATCAATTGAATATGTGTGAATTGTTAAAACTTCTGTCTGCTTTATTATGATTGTTCAGTGCTTTTATTCTACAGATTTTTTAAAGTGACAGATAATTTCAAAACCATTTATTTTTCCCTCCTATTAGAACCCTACTATGTATTTTCACCTAATTTATAAAACTGTTAAAGTAAATTGCCCAAGAATCATTACAAAAATGGAAATAGCCCTTCTTTTATTCTTTGGAATAAGATTTTCCTTGCTCTTAGAGCAAATTATCCTAATATAAGTTCTTTTTAAATGTATTGCTGTTTGTATATAACTTTCAGTGGTATACATTATTTGGCCTTTTAAAAAAAATCAAGAAAATATGTATTCGATTAGACTTTTGCAAATCAAGTCCAGACTTTGGAATAATCAAATTTAGAATTCTCTCACATCACCAACCATTCTTCTCTGCCTTCTTGATAATTCCTAATTACCCAGCTTAGGAATTAAATATTATTATGCATATTATGTCAACTATCTTACAGGAAAACTGAATAGATTGAAAAATAATGTAATTACTAACTTTTATTTTGGGTTATTGGTTGAATGGGAACCAATGTAGATTCTGTAAATTCACCAATCAGACAGAATAGAGGTGGAAGAGACCTTGGAGGTCTTCTAGTCCAGCCCCTGCTCAAGCAGGGATAAGTGACTGTCCAATAATGTTCCTTTTTAAAGATCTAAAGGAGTGTCTTTTCCCATATGGCTCTGGACCTTAGAATCTTTTAACAAAGTTCTCCTTCAGCTCCTCTTACCAAAGAGATGAGATTTTGCTTTGCAAGTGTCTCTTCTGGGGTGGTACCCTATTTATGCAATGCGTTCCCCAAAGTTCCACTGGCACCCACATCACCATAATGTTGTCACTAGGAAAAAATATTTTTTATTTTATGCAAAAAAAATATTTTTATATTTTATTTTAATGGTATTGTAATCATATTGATTTAGAGTTTGATGACAATCTTGCTGCTGCCTAGTTGTGTGTGTGTGTGTGTGTTTTTAAATGGATTAGAATGTCATGGTTCTGAGTAATACTCCCAATCAATTCAAGACTCTGAGGCTGTGGCTTTCTCAAAAATCCTGTTTATTGGATACATCATATCGGCATGTTCAAATATGAAACCAACACTGAATGATTCCTGCACTTTGGTATAATTAAAGAATAGATACTGGCCACCCCGCTCGTGTCACAGGTCATGTTAGCCAACCAAGCAGGTGATGAACCTTTCAGCAGTCCCTCCTGCCATTGCTAGGGCTTGTTGATCTGGCCTTGGTTCTCAGGAGCCTTATTGTTGCTGTGTCTTGCACATTGGAGGAAAACATTCCACATTCCATAAATCCCCCTCCCCCATAAGCATGGCAACTAGGAAACAAAGCAAGGAAAATATAACTTCAGCTAGAGTCATTTCAAGAGTTGACATAGCTCTCAGACAAGAGGTTCCATAATACTTTACTTCCTACTATCTGAGGAGATATGCATACAGGGGGAGGCACATATTCACACATTCTCCTATGATATTTTTGTGGTTTACCGCTTCAAAGAAAGCAGTGTATGACTGCTTTCATTCTCATTGGAACTCAGCAAGTGTATATGTACATGTCCATTTTTATTACTTTTATAATTAATTGTAGATTTTCCTGTCAGTCAGTTCATGGGAAAAATACAGCAGGAATATTTTTCTTTGTTTTGGTGATATAATTTAATAATTATTTAGCTTATTTCTTTGGCTAATATATATTTTTCTAAAGTATGTTTCTGGTCAGTTTTTGGGATACCTTTAAAATCTGGAATAACATTTTTGAAAAAGGAACCTGATTTTGAAAGCTACATTTCTTTATCTCTGTTATAGTTCATTTAAAGCTGGAGAAAATCTAGTGTTTTCTTTGCAATGTAGAGTTTGTGGGTGACTCATTTTCTCATGGATAGGAATTTTTAATTCGCCTCATTTCCCAGCTCCTTGACTATCTCTCTCTCTCTCCCTACTGCCAATATTTTATTACTTCACCTTGGGGGTTTAATGACCTTCCACCTCATTGCTTCTCACAGCAACATGGAGGAGACCTGAACTAGGAATCAATTTTATTTGTGAACTGATTTGGATGAATTGTGTGTGTGTGTGTTTTTTTTAATGACTCCCAGGATTTAGAGAGACTCAGGAAGCAAAGCCCTGACAGAATATTTTTCACATTCTCTACCACTCACCCTGGGTCAAGTCTGTTTGTAGAGACCAGCATACTGATCTCTACATGTTCTCAAGAAGAAGTGGGTTGCTATCGGTTCAGGCCAGTTCAGGTAAACCATTAGTGAAAATTGTGACTGGGTTGCTGTACCGGTAGGGACAACAGGCTGGCCACACCCCTGAACTGATTCTCCGGTTACTCATGTCATTGCCAGCACGGTTTTTACTCTGTTTTTAATGTTCTGTGCATGCACAGAACAATTTTTCGGCAACTGCGCATGCATGCTCAAAACAGTGTGCTCAGCGAACTGGCAGTAACACCAGCAGCAACCCACCCCTATACTCAAGGTTTCCAGGCCAGTAGAAGTGAAAATGGTGGCAGGCTGGCTTGAAATCACTTTAGAGAGCCTGAGCAGGGGAAGCAGGGATGGTTGGAAGCAAGCCGAGAGTGGCAGCTATAAGTCAGGCTACCTTGAGCACATGGGACATTGCATATGGATATAATTCAGAACATTTGACTAACCCAGTGTTTTCCAAATGTTTTCCTTCATTATCCCAAACCATTTATCAGAAAGTCCCTTTTACCTTATGTAAGTAAAACACTATAAATCAATTTAAATGTCCCTGTTGTGATTGGGTAAGGGGTTCATGTGTCATTACTCTAAGAAAAATAACTTTTTGCCCTAATTTGGATAACTTACCCAGATTTGGGAAGTACTGGACTAATCAAACCAAGGCCATCTGTTGCAGTTGCATCTCTGCTGATCTGAATTCCCCGGAGTCAGAAGCAAGCTGTTGAGCTGTTGATTCACATGGGCTCCCCCTCTGTTAGCTGATTTATTTAGAGCCTGTTCTCTCAGCTTGAGGGACAGTGTTTTCCCATTATTCTATGAAAGGACATGTTAAATAAAGCCGTAGTAAGCTCACATTAAAATACTGCAGTAATAATAACAACAGCCAAGAAATTATTATGCAATGTAGAACCATTTCTTCATTACAGGGTTCTAAGCTATGTTCATTTTCAAAAAAACAATTATTTCAATAGGAAATAGAAAACTTGGTCCTGAGAGTTTTTTACCCTACCTTTTTATTCAGAGAGAACTCAGTTGCTTTTTACTGAGTATTTATAGATAGGAATATTCATTCCTGTAGGCTATTTTTCCTGTAGATTTAGTGCACAGAATTAGTGGGATAAGTGGAGTATGATGGAAGGCAGTTTGAGAGACATCAAATTTTCCCATTTTCATACCCTTATGGATATATTAAATTTCCACACCCATAATTTCTAACAGACAAGGCCCACAGCTATGTCAGCTTGGAATTGGTGAACCCATCTGAAGATCCCAGACTAATTAATGTTGCAGTATAGTAATTCATCAGTTTTAATTATGAATTAATAATTTCCCTTTCTGCTACATCAAAAATTGCAATTGGAAGAGCTTTTAGAATGTCTCTGAAAAGTTCACACAAGACTTTGGGGATGCTGCATGGAATTGTGGGATGTGATTCAAAAGAGGCATGATCAGCATATGCTGTTATATAGTATATCCTCATTCTAATCTTTGCAAAGTAACTTTATGCATAAGGAGAAATTGACTTTTTAAAAACAATGTTGCATAATTTTGTAAATCAAATTATTTGCAGCACATAGAGCAGAGGTGTCAAACTCACATCGTCACAGCGGTGGGACATGATGAATCGGGACTCCCCCCCCCTTTGCTAAACCGGGTGGAGCCTGGGCAGGGCAGGGCAGGGCAGGGCCAGTAATGCATCCGGCCCACGGGCCACAAGTTTGACACCCCTGACATAGAGGATCAGAATGTAAAATCTCAATTTTTTTATAAAATAAGTTCAAATTAGAAACTGATTATGAAAATATCGGTTTAATACTGACAACAATTTATCTTCAAAATATCAGTTTCATGTTTTGTATAGTTTGTAATTCTAGAAATATTTTCATACTGGGCTTTGGAGACTCAAAGATTTGAATAAGGAATTTAACTGAAAACTGTAGCATTTGTATGATTTTTTTTGTTTCAGGAACAGAAGATTTAGTAAAGCCCAATTTTCAGCATCAGTAATTTAAAATTATTTATTAGGACTGGATAGAAGTATAAATATTTATAGATCATTAACAAAGTTTGAAAATATGTTATTTGGCACTGAGAAAGCACCAGAAAAAGAATTGATATTAAAAATGTATGATTATTTCAGGATTAAGCTCCACTGGTTATATGTTCATAAAAAAGGATGAAGAATTCAATTTCAACTTATCATACAGAACCTTCCCAAAATTTGTATAACTTGTTTTTTAAAAAATCTTTTAAGATCCTCATATTTACTGAAATGGTGTATTATATTCCAATTCATTTCCATTTGGAGATTGCCAAAATGCATTGATTTACATCATCTTTGGAGGGAAAACCTCCCTCAATTACTTCACATGACAAAAATATAGGCAATAGAATTGACCAAAAAAAGCCATCTTATTGTAAAAGCTGCCATTTATACAATTGTAGTTGGCATACATCCATTTAAAAATAGGCAAAACCAAGGATGTGCACTGTGTTTGTATGCAAATTAAAACAAATCAAGGTGAGGTTACAACATTAAGACCAAAGCCTTCTGTTTTTCATGTGTGTAGTATGTGTAATGCATGTAAAAAAGCCAGCTGGAGTTCAATCAGAGTCACAATTTTTTTTACAATTGGCCCAATGATTCATCTTAACAAAGCCAATCAGGTTTTTAATGGTCTTTAAAGTAGAGAGTGCCTTGGGCACGGCAACAAGAATGGCATCACCACAATAAACAATAATTGATGAACAAATTAGAAGACTACAACCAGGAATCCAAGATTGGGAAGACACATTTGTTCTCAGGTATGCACCACTGTAGTTGCAAGACATAAAAACAGCAAGATTAGATAGCAGCAATAAGAATAACTTTTGTGGGAGGCACACAATTATTACATATTTATTATATTGTAATGATTTCATGTTAAATGCTGCCAACGGAAAGCCAATAATTGTAGGTCAATACTTCATTTATTTTGTACGTGGACAAAATATGCAATTGTCTTCCATCCTGGGAACACTGAATCAGTAAAACAATCTCTGCCATGCTTCTCAATGTTAATATATCAAAAATAATCCTAAGAAAAAAGTCCATTAGGTACACATGGCAGGAAGGCATAATATAATGAAATAGGCTGTCATGAAAGACAGGCGATTGTAGAAGGTTTTTAATCAGCAAAAGTCTAAAGAGCTTAAATCTTAATGAGCTAATTTGCATACCACACCGGCACAAAGCTACATTATAACCGAGTGCAATGGGTGAACATTGTGATTTGTAACCATGGTTCAGGGTTTAGCTTACTGTACAAACCAAACTGCCATGGTTTGAGCAACAAAGCATATTTAAATATGACTTAGTGTGATGCATGCTATTAACTTATTTCCAGTATTTCCATA
Organism: Thamnophis sirtalis; assembly: GCF_051295495.1. Classification (NCBI taxonomy): domain Eukaryota; kingdom Metazoa; phylum Chordata; class Lepidosauria; order Squamata; family Natricidae; genus Thamnophis; species Thamnophis sirtalis. The sequence continues at coordinate 90,970,218 of NW_028261383.1, read as the reverse complement.
GTATAAGGTTTCATGTGTTTAGAGGATACCCTGTATTTTTTGCTTGCTGAACTTTCCGAATAAGTAAGGGTAATACTGTAACGATGAAATGTACACATACATAAATATTAAGTTTCTAATTAAATTTCCAACTGTAGACTCTGTAATTAAGTTATTGATATGTATAAGAACAAATAGTTTGTTCAGCTAAATGTAATTTAACCCCAGTGAAGCATATACAGTATTTAACTTTCCTCTTCTGACATTGAAATAACATTTAACATTTGTGAATTAGAAGTTTTTAATCTCAAGATATATGGATATGAGAAGAAAAATGAAGCTCACCCCCAAATAAATTATGACAACTACTACAATACATTGTGAAAAGAAAGGGAAATTGTTTGGAAGAATCAATTCTACCAGAAAATGTGCAATATTTTTAAGGCATTTAGAAGAATAGATTGGTTCATTTTTGGTGAGCAATGCCTTTGGAAACATTGATAAAAGATTTTTTTAACAAAATGATTAGACTGATATGGCCTTTTTGACCCCTAGAAACTTTGGCCTAAAGCAGTGGTTCCCAAACTTGGCAACTTTAAGACTTGTGGACTTCAACTCCCAGAATTCTCCAGCCAGAGCTCTGGCTGGAGAATTCTGGGAGTTGAAGTCCACAAGTCTTAAAGTTGCCAAGTTTGGGAACCACTGGTCTAAAGTGTGGTACTTGACATTTCCTGAAGTTTCCTGATATTCTTGCTTGTCTTCTTAAGAAATACAGTATATATAGAGAAACAGAATTGTCTGATTCTGAATTAGATTGTTCTCTCCCCCAAATTATGGTGTATACTATTACTCAAGTATCTTCTAAACATGGGCTAGAGGGCAGTAGTTCCACTACCACAAGAGAAATTGAGGTTATACTTCAGAAAAAAAACATGGATTCCTTTCGTCTTGAATTTATGTAGCTATTGTCTTATATAATGCTGGATTCTATCGGAAGTGATATTGGACAAGAACAATGAATGATTATTCCAGCTTATTCTGTAGAACAGAAAGTGAATGTTTATATAGTTCACCAGGACTTGCATTTGAGGAATAGATTTTTATTTCCCTGAGTGACATACTTTTTCAACAATTTAAAATGTGTTTAACCATTTTCAATAATGACAATAGTTTGCAGTAAGGACAGCTGTTGGAAAGGACAATCACAATGTTTTTCCTTACAAAACATGCTTTGTATGGAAAAAGTTCTAGAGTCAGGTCTTGGCATCTGATTGAAGAACCACTGCCAATCAATAGTGACAACACTGAGTCAGATGAAGCAAGAGTCTCATGAAAGATAGGGTTGGTCTCTTTTATTGTTAGGTACTATAATGTCCAGGAATATTGATTCAAGGGACAGACAGATATTGGCTTTAGTTGGTAGAATTCATACCGTCACTATGTATAAATATCTTTATCATCTTGCTCTTTCGTATATCAACCTATCATCTATTTACGCATATACACCAAAGTATTATGCCTGATTAAAAAATAAGTGCCAAGATCAGATTTTAAACAGAGGAAACTACCACCGGTCCTCCTAAATCTGAAGGGTATCTGTCAGTGCTGCAGTTCTTCAAAATAAATAAAACTTTTCCATAGCCAAGTAGGAAATATAATTTCAGAATTGAAAGAGTGATGCATTATATGGTTCTGAGCCAAGAGCTTAAATCAAAAACACCATGAATGGCAAAAATGCAGAACACAGATTCTCATTCTAACTTTGGAAGAAGCCAAAATAAATTTTGTTAAGAAGATTCTTTAAAATCACAAATAAAATCCCTCCAAAAGTAATATTTGCCTTTCCAGAAACAGTGAATGAAAGCTAATGGCTGCTAAGTGCTTCATCTAATCCGCTGATGTACCTTGCGCCATTTGAATTTTGTCTATTGGCACATAAATAATAATGCGGAATAAATTAGATCCAGTAAAGCATTTCCTGAATACATTTCTGTAACTGTTTGTGATTATTTATTCACTGTTTGGTGCAGTACAAAGAGCCTGCCAAAGCCAGGCTAACAGGGTGTGACTAGAATGGCAAGAAAGGAAAGGGGGGAAAGGCAACCCAAGAATTATCAGAAACAATCACATCTGCACAATCCCAATTAAGTGGCTGGTACTTAGAAGCATGTTACTCTTTAAAGAAAATCAGAATGGAGAGAAAACTTATTTGAGGCTGCAGTGCTAGAGAACTTAGTGAAGAAGTTACCTTACACTCCTTTTTGTTGTGGGCTTCTCTAAAGAACATCAGAAATTATCATAAGAGACCCCAATATAAGGTACCTTAGATATAAAATTATTGTTAAAGAGTGAATTCCAGAAAAGTTTAAACAGTCCAGAAATTTAATAAGCAAGAGAAAGAAATTCAAAATAACCTCATTTTGCTTTTGTTTAGTGTATATATGGAAAATATGGGACAGGATTTCAAGTCTCCATTACAATACCCTATAATGATTAGGTTGTATTCTGGGAATCCCTGTGATGCCTGTTTCTTGACCAGGTGTACTGCAAAGGGTTGACAACACAATTTCTAATTTCTAAAGTCAAAAGATGTTTTAATTGAACATACTGCCAGCCAGTAAGGCATGCAACGTATCACCAATTTTGAATAATATGTCTGGATAACAGCAAACTGATCTACAGTAAATATCTACTTGTGCCTAGTGTTCCCCAAAACAATGTACCTGCATTTTCCAAATTAATGTAAAGGTAAAGGTTCCCCTCGCACATATGTGCTAGTTGTTCCCAACTCATCTCTGTTTCAAATCGAAGAGCCAGTGCTGTCGGAAGATGTCTCCATGGTCATGTGGCCAGCATGACTAAATGCTGAAGGTGTATGGAACACTGTTACCTTCCCACCAAAGATGGTTCCTATTTTTCTACTTGTGTTTTTACATTTTTTTCAAACTGCTAGGTTGGCAGAAGCTGAGACAAGTAACGGGAGCTCACTCCATTATGCGGATACTGCCGACCTTTCTGATCAACAAGCTCAGCATCTTAGCCACTGAGCCACCGTGTCCCTTGGTGACTTATTGTCCAAATGAGGACTATCCTAAACAGTTGACTCTATTTCAGAATCTTTAAAGAAAATCAGAATCTTCTGCAACTTTTAGTACTAGAGAAATAACTGAATAATGAAGAGAGGAGAATCAAATTCCTTCCAGGATATCAAAGAGTCAGAGTGTAACTTTTGAATAATGCCATATATTTAAATCAATATTAATCTGATATAAACTACATCTATAAGCCTATTTTTCTAAAGTAAAAAAGGTAAAGGTTTTACCATCAGTCATGTCTAACTCTAGAGTACAATGTTCATCTCCATTGAGCCAGTGTTATCTGAAGACCGTTTCCGTGGTCATATGGCCAGCATAGCTATACGCTAAAGATGCACGAAATGCTGTTACCTTCCCACCATAGTGGTACCTATTATTCTACTTGCATTTGCATGTTTTCAAACTACGAGTTGGGCAGTTTTTCTACGAATAATTATATTTAAAAGAATTTAAAAATACCTTTACCCACCAGATTAAATCAATGTATAATATATCAAAAGGTCTGGTAGTTTGGTAATTATAAATAAGAGCTAAAATGGCATTTTCATACAACATCATTTTGTTTCCAGTTCCAGCAACATTTCATTCCTGTTGTTTGACATGACAGGCCAATGGTTCCAGCCTCAAATTAAATATAAAAGCAATTCCACAAAATAACAGGTGCATAAATAATTGTATTTGTAATAATTCTTGTTTATAGGTTGATCTATCGTTTTTTAATCCAGTTGATTTTTTTAAAATCCAGACTATGTTCCAATAATTTAAGCTACATTACATCAAAAGATTTTTGTGTGTTTGCTGTAAAATTCAGCTTCTCTCCGAAGCAATTTGTCCTTTTACAAAACCAAATTGTACAGGATAAATCACTGACAGTAATTTAGTTCGAAGTCAGTGTGTCAGAATTGCTTTCAGTAAGTTTATCATCCACATTTAACAACAATAACAACAAAAAGTGGTGGCAATGTGCACATTCTCTGGAATTTTTACCCACCCTCAAATTAGAGTGATAAAAGTATCATAAAAAGACCATTATGTACCTCTAATACCATATCAGCAGAATATTCAATATGTGATTTATACTTCTATGGTATATGAGGAAGGTATTACAGCTAAAAGGTTTCTTGTCATTAATTTCCTGCAGTGATGATGACTTGATAATGCAAAATTTTGCAAGATATATTTTTTAAAATACTTAAATTGTTCACTAGAAACTGTTGGAAAAGAAAATTAAAAAGTCTTGAGTTGGAACTACCAGGTATTCGTGTATACTCCAGCTACATTTTAAGATCAAGCCTGAAAATGAAAAAAAAAAAATCCTTGATTTAGCAAATTACATTTATTATATGCTTTACACCTGGAATCCTTAACTGTGGAAATATGATTATGTTGTTGGTACTGTTTTAGTCTGAAAGCCAATAATTTTTCAGTTTGTTTCCCCTTGCTCCCAGCAATCTTGTTTTATGCAATGAATAATTTAATTAATATTAAATTAATTACACTGCGGGTGATATGAATACGATTACATTCCAATTTAGTACATATGTATAGTCCCAACTCAAGACTTCTCAAGTTTCTTTTCCAAATGCTGTGTTCCTTTTATTCCTCCCCCCTGCCAAAATAAGCCAGCAAACCAACCTTGTATAACCTTTAAAATTTTGGACTAGTAGAAGGGAGACCCAGGTTTTATTCCACTCTCTGCCACAAAAACAAAGCAGGTGACTTCAGCCTCTTCCCAACCCCCCCCCCCCCCGCCCTGCTCAATCATTTCCACGGGTTTCTTAGTAGAAGAGAAAAGAGGAAAAAGCCCTATGTATTCTGTGTTATACTTCTGGTTAAAAGGCAGGCTAGATGTCTAATAAATGTATGTATTTATTTTTTAAATCTGTGTGCTACCAGACTCCCAACAACTCTGGACAGCTCACAAGTAAAAATGCTTTTTAAAAGGAAAAAGATGGTAGAAATTGGACAGGAACAGGGGGAAAAACACATTAGACATACAGTCCAAGCAGTGGTGGGATTCAAAATGTTTTACTACCAGTTCTGTGGGCGTGGCTTGGCGTGGCTTAATGGGTATGGCAGGGGAAGGATCCTGTAAAATCTCCATTTCCTCCTGATCAGCTGGGACTCAGGAGGCAGAGAATATATGGGGGTGGGGCCAGTCAGAGATGGTATTTACTGGTTCTCTGAACTACTCAAAATTTCCACTACCGGTTCTCCAGAACTGGTCAGAACCTGCTGAATACCACTTCTATGTCCAAGGAGGCTTCACTCACCCCTGCTAAAGGCTTGGGAGAAGAGCCAGACCTTCAAGTCACTCTGAAATACCAGTCAGATGGAGTCCATAATACAATACTTTTTTTTTTATCATATGCTACCAATAGAAGAGAATATTTGTAATTTGGGGTTGAACTGTGAGATTCTTGGAGCACTCTGAGCCTATTTGTTTTCTTGCAGACATTTCAGTACCAAACTAGGTAACATCATCAGTGCATTGATGCCTTTATATGTCTTATTTATTTACTCAATCACTTTATTATTTGTTTGTTTGTTTATTTATTTATTCATTTATTTATTATTTATAAAAGTTATCCAGAAAATTATTAAATAGGCATTTTAATTCCAAATGGATTAATTATATTTTCATGACAATCTATAATTCTTTAACTCCTTTACGTCTTTACTATAAATGTAATATTGAGCCTCTTGATGTGATTTTCTCCACATCTCTGGAAATCAAAACTGACAGTTAAGATTGTCCTATATATGTGTTGCAAAATAAGACCAACATCTTTAATACTGTCTGTTATTGGCTTTTCCGTAACAATTGTTTCTTCCCCACTGACTGAGGAAGGGGGACATAGCTTGTTATCTAGCTTTCAGAGTCATGAACGTTGATAATTAATTAAAATACAGGTAGTCCTTGACTTACAACTATTTGTAAAGTGACAATTGGATCTATTTACTCCTACTGTTCATATTGTTGGCTCTGTGGTAACACAGCTCCTAAACTACCCATGAAAAATATATTGGTGTACTAAAGCACATTAATACAAATTTACCAGACCCACAACTTTTTATGTCCTCATGAAATTACAAGTTTATCATTTACATATAATAAAATCAATGAGGAGATTTAAAATTGGTCTTAACATTATAGAGACTGCATTACTAAACATGCTTAAATGTGCTCTGGCTAGTGCTCTGAGATAGAGCCTGAGGGAGTTCCCTGAATGCCCAAATCCTGCTGAAAGTAATTGGACAATTTCCTAATTGCACACTAATTTGGGGAGAACTGAGTAGAGATAGAAAGATCATGAGTTCAGAAGATTGTAAGTTATATTATTTACATTTAAAGTATGGGATACATGCCTTCTCTTTCACTGCAAACTGTCTTTTTGGCTTGCTTTTTAAAATGGATTCATTTCTGTTTGTTTTAAATATTTTTATTGATGTTTTGATTAAAGTAGTAAAATGAAGGCAAATTAAATTTAAGGTAAGGAGAAATAGAAAGAAGGAGTAAAAAGTGAAAGGAATGAAAAAGAAAAGAAAAAGAAGAAAGTAAGATAAAGAAAAAAATAAATCGTTCAAGAAGTGATTCTGATCTTTACCACAACAAATAAAAACAAACTTAAGCATAAGGTTACAAATGAATATATTTTTCCATTACCATTCCCTTATCTATATGCAAATCTATAAATGAGCAACATTTTCATCCTAGTGTCAGCAAAAAGTTGATAAAGAATTACCAGAGCTTGATAGAAACATGCCTTGCTTTAACCTTGGTCAAATCAACCAACTATATATTCCTTCTCTTTATTTCTACAATTCATTCAGTTGTTTTTATAGGAAAAATGGATCAATTCTCAAAATAGAGAACAATTCATAAGTTTAACTTCAGTTCATTGTATCACTTCAGTGTTATTTTCTTCTTGGAAAATGTAGCATCTATATGTGTAGCTCTAAAATTTAAAAATGTAAATGGGATTATACATAGGTGTTGTGGCCCAGCAGGAGCTGTTGGAGCTACAAACAGACTCCGCCAGCAAGGGGCCTTATGAGTCGGCTCTGGAAGAGATGGGGGACAGGGTTCCGACTCCAAGCAGGGTGCAGAGAGGCTGGTTGGCCACCAGGAGGCGCCTGAGGCATGGAGCAGCAGTGAGAGCCGAAGGGAGTGTGCTCCTGATGTCATGCCTTGCAGTAGTGATGAGGAGACAAGGGAGATGGTCCTGGATGCCCGGCAACGCCGGGCAGATCGACGTAGAGAGCAGTTACGCAGTTACAAAAGATGATTGGATCCAGGTGATGGTAATTAGGCTCCTCTCAAGATTGTAGTTAAAGAGAGACTGGGAGGAGCCTGGTTTTTGCAGGATTCAACTTCATTCGTAATGCTGGAGAAGCTGTTATCTGTATCTGTTGAAGTCTGAGTTGCTGCCAAGGTTTTTATCTCTTTGTTGTGCTTGGCTTTTAGCCACCGAGGTTTATGTTTCCTGTTAATTAAAGTGCTGTGAAATTCCAGTTAAGCTTGTCTCGGCATTCGTTACTGGACGGAGGAGGGGGTCAGAACACATAGGTATACATAGGTAAAAGTAATTATGTTGGTAGATGAAATTAAAACTCAACAGCTATAATTTGATCATTCAAAAAAAATCACATTCATCTGAAGAACTGCAATTAATATAGTTTGTTAAAAACAGTATAAAAGGAGAAATCATGATCTCAGATGGGTTGAGATGCGTCACATGGTATACAAGTGATGAGACATCATGTAGCTACATAAAATGGTTGTAAACATGAGCTCTATAACTTGTTCATTTGATTTTAGTACAGTTTTCAAGATGTAGGCTTTACCATTACATGATATCCAAGCTTGAACACGTAGCCTAGTAAAGATTGCTTCAACAGAAGAATAATTTCATATCACATCTGATTTTCCACCCCATAAAAATGATATAGTAGCAACTATCCATGACCAATCAAAATTATAATATACAATAAACTGTACTCTAAGATGTATAAACCTGCATAAAAGCTTCTCGTAAACAGTTGCTGACATTTTAAGCTAGTATTTAAAGCCATTGAGTCTGAAGAACAATAAATAATTGCTTTTCACTAAATAGCAAAAATAGAAACAGATGAAAACAAACATTCCTATTGTGGAGTCCATTGAGAAATCTCAAGGCATGTTTACTTTGCTATTTCTGTTTAACCTGCATTTTGGCAGATGTGGGATTGTATTGTGCAATAATCCTTTTTATATGGAAAGAGTTGATGGAAGATTATTTGTGATTCATTTAAAAAAAAAACAAGTTTTAGAATCAACCATAAATCCCCTTTTGCCTGAGACAAATGAAAGGCCGAGAAATAACATTGCATTTAATCTTGAGTTTCCTCAAGTTCTGTGCAATTATTTTGACAGTTAATTCAATGTATTTAACATAAGCTTCCAACCCAAGTAGTTCAAAGGAAATCTTGTTCTGAGCCACTACACAAAAGAAATGAAATAGCTGGGCTGCTTCACTGTTTTTGGAAAAAATTACCTAATCGCGGGGTGAGAGAAAATGAATGTTATGAGCAGCGCAGGTAGACTGATGCTCGGAGACAAAGGACTCAAACACCACCAGCCTTTTCTGTCCTTGCTTTGAGGCTGATAAGAATCCTTGCTTGCAGATCAGCCTTGGAGAAGAGCTAAAGGTTATGCTCAAGCTGATTCCTGACCTTTCAAATCTGCTGTGAAAGACAAAGGATACAGTGCACTTGGTGGTATTTTCTACTAAATGGATGACCTCTGTTTATATCCTATGAAAGAAGGGCTATCATAGCAGTTCTGCCTAATGCCATACCGAAAAGGTCTCATACATAGATGAGGGAAAGTCTCATTTTTCAATATCAGATTCCGTCTTCGTGGCTTGCAATTTCTCTATTTTAAAGAAATGCTTTCCCTTGGGCTTTTTTCAGGGTGAGAAATTTGGGCAGCCAGGCTGACTGGTTTGCTGTTTAATCATGTTGTTGCAAGAGGATCTTTTTAAAGCCGAATTAACTTTTGTATGGAATGCTTGAAATTTGCACCGTGCGAAATCATTCTTTTGCATTTCCCCCCAGTATTTCCCCGTTATTCAACTGGATGAAACAAATTGGATTTTCCATTTTCTTTCAAGGGCAATGGTAATTTAAGAGAGGTTTCTCATGAATTATCATCATTTAGTTTCTTTGCTGAATAAATAACTGATGAGTGGCCACATTGATTTTGTCAATGCCGATGGTGCTCAGGTGGTGCTCCAGTTGTTTGGGGATTGCACCCAAGGCAATCTTTTATTATTTGCTTTCTTTTGCCATTTGTTCTATTATTATGGTTGGTTGCACAGTCAGCCAGATGTTTAGACCATATTGGGCATTTTTATTCACCTCCCAAGGACCTGGGATAGGCAGATGTTGTCGTTTGATGCTATTAAAGGTATCATCACAGGATGCAAGATGCTCCAATACCTTTTGCAATTGACTGATGGTGGTTTTGTCAATGCCGACGGTGTTTGAGTGGTGTTACAATGTTTTGGTATTGCAGATATTACATTGCATCATTGTTTGGTCATGCCATTGTTTATAGTCAGTCTGTGCAATCTTTGTGCTAACTAGATGGTCCACTGTGTTTTTTTACCATTTTTTTATTGCTGTCCTCTCAGTTCTGGCTCTGTATAAATTTGTTCCTAAGGCTTGGTTTTCTGCAGCCAGAATTAGCCCTTCTGCTAATTCTTTCCTATTCTGAACCATTACCAGGCCTTCTTGTTATCTGCTTTGTTTTCTACTGGCCTTGCAATACTTTGACTTGTCCCGTCTTGTCTTCATTTGGTATTTTCGTAGGCCTGTTTGGTCTCTCCAGTACTCAGTGAGCCTTTCTGGTATACTAGTCTCAGATCATCTTCTTCCCTTTCTTTCAAATGTTCTTCCAATGCCTTTTTTCTTCATCTGTCTATGTACTTGCAACATTCCACACCCATCCTTGGTAAGTAGAATCTATCAACATTGCTGCATGGATGAAGGACATGTTTTATTTTTCCAGTCTTCCTATCCAGGGCTTTCAGTTCTGCTTGAGTCTAGTTCACTATTCCAGCTATGTATCTAATGATTGGAATTGCCCATGTGTTAATGGCCTTAATCCTATTTCCTTCACTTATTTTGGACTAACTTTTGCTAACTTTTTGACTTTTAACTTCTAACTTTCTTCTTGACTTCAGTGTGCTCAGTTTGCTTATTAACAGACCTTTGATTTGCTCATCTTGTCTTATATTTCTGTTTAATACTTCCAAAGCCAAGATAAAAAGTAGAGGTGACAGAGAATCTCCCTGTTGTGTCCCCTTCTGTATCTCAATTATTCAGTTAAATCACCATTAACAATAATATGTGCCTTCTGGGATATTTAAATTGACTTAATCCCTTGCTAAAGGTTATCTCCTAAATTTGTGTTTTCCACAACTTTAAACATAAAATCCCAATTCAAATTATCAAAAGCTTTCTCTGCATCCAAAAAGATCTATGCAACGTCTATGATGTTGAAAATATTCTATTATGTCCAATATCGTTCTCACATTGTCCCTTAATTGCCTTCTAGGTAAAAATCTGATCATCATGAATAAAGTTCTGTTAAAAAAGCATCTTGACCTATATTGTTGTAAAAATTTTATAGTCATTTTTTGACAATGAAATTAGTCCATAATATTAGAAGAATTTTTTGGTCAGTACGGAATAAAAATCAGATTCTACAGAAATAATTACTAATAAGCGGAAAGCAAAAATATTATATAGATGTCCAAATGTTCCAATAGTCAGTCTTTGTGTGTCACTATCATAAAATCATAAATTTGGGAGAATTCTTTCATCCTGTTACATCCAAACTCCTGCTGAGGGCAGAAATACAAATTAAAACTGTCTGGACAGATGGATGTCCAAACTCTGCTTGATCACCTCCAATTAAGAGAACTTTTCTACCTCCCTAACTAATTATTTCTCTACTGTTAAGTTGCCCTTACTCTTTGCTTTTTCCTAACATTGAGTCATAATATTCCTTCTGGTAACAAGTACATTGTTCCTTTTTCTTCCTTCTGTGGTCTTTCTTTTTTATGACATCTCTTTGGGAAAAGAGTTTTTATCACTTTCCACCTCTTCCCTTCTTTAAGTCTTTTTCATAAATCCCCAGATTATCCGCATTGTTCTTCATTGCACTAGGAGAGAACAAAGCCTTACCTTGAGCTCTTGCAAAATATCGGGCAGCGAAATCATTTGTCCCACCCATACCTGCCATTCTTCTTTTTTTTCATCTGCCAGCACTTCAGAGAATATAGTGGGACGTGGAATTGGCACCGGCTGATACTCTTCCTCTTTGGGGATTTCATAATGGATGATTCAAAGATACTGAAGCTAGCTGTTTCCTGATCTCCCTTGTCAAATGTGGACTGGTTTGATTAAAAGCTCAATTAAATTGTTCTCTTATATTTGCATAGACTTTCGCTCGTAAACACTGATCCGTCATTTCATTATAGATTTTTTACAATGCGGTTTAATTATTGTTTTCAATTTATTTGCAGACAATGTTAATGTAATTTAGAAGTGCTCACCAAGCCTCTGATGAAATGAAAAGCTCTGCTGCTCTGTGTTGTCCTGCAGAAAATGCCAGACTGTTCGGTGTCTATAAGCTAAGTGATATTGGGAATAAAATTGTGAAAGATTATTGGCTGACACCCTCAAATTCCCAGTTCTAAACCGAACAGAAGAGATTCTTTGTGATTATCTCATTCTTAATATAGTTGGGTTAAGTTTAGTAGACAACATAAAATCCTAAAAGCAAGGACAGTAAAAGAAGACTTCGACAATCTCTAACTGTAGAAAATATTTAAAAGGTCACAATTTTAAAAAAACATTTCCTTTCATTGCTTGGCTAAACTTCACTAAAGTCGGCAAATGAACAATTATCCTCTTTTATAGGGTTTGCATAGTTGCTTCTGCGGAAACTGATGTCTCTCCATACAAATTATAACTGGGGTTATTTTTGCTGCAATACACAATGAGATTTATAGATAAACATATATAATTATTCTGCTTATACTTTTATGATCTTTCTAAATTATTTTGAACTTCTAAAATCTACTTTGTAGATTATTTGTAGATTATTCTTACAACACCCTTTGCTCATTACTGCATATTGCAAAGTTACTCCTGCCCACATATTTGACATCTGTGCAACCCTAACCCTAACCGTAACCCTAATCCTAACCTTAACCTCTTTTTTTGTGAGTAATTCTTGCAGTATTTGTTTATATACCTTTAGTCACGGTGGGCATATTTTTTTACAGTATGGTATTATCTAAGTACTCTATAACTGTACTAGTCTTACAGCAAAGGCTTGAAATTAGCTTCATGCAGACAATTTTTCCAACATTTCTTTTAACAGTTGTTATTCAATTTGATGCAAAATAATTGGATTTTATATTTCTCTTCAACGATAAGAGAATTTCAGAGTGATGTTCTTGCAGTTCCTTGGGCACAAGACAGCTAATTGCCACTCCAGCAACAACTTTGGTTTCCCACTCTTCATTGGATTCTTAAAGACCTCCCATGGAGCTTTATCAGATTTGGAAGGGTTAAGTGATGGAACAATAATGAATCAAAAACAGAACAGTAGCACAAGGTCCATATCCTTGACCATATTTGACAATAACATAAACTCAGAAACAACCCCAAAGGTTCTCAAACATTTTGAGAGGACAGAAAAAGCAGAAGTTTGTTTTTGCAGGGCAGATATTGGCAGAGCATTTGTTGAAATAGAAAATAGGGAAAAAATGTTCCATGGGAGTCCTCTATTCTAGTACTTATAATGGCTAGGGATGGGATATTCATAAGCTCTATTTTATTTTACTTTATTATTTTTCACATTTCTGAAATGTCTATCTCCATCACAGAGAAACTGTAGCAATATCACTTAGACTTATATACCACTTCAGAGTTTACAAAGTCAGCATATTGCCCCCAGCAATCTGGATCCTCATTTTACTGACTTTGGAATGTTAGAAGGCTGACCCACATCAGGATTGAACCCCAGGCAGAATTAGTTTGAAATACTTCATTCAACCACTGTGCCACCAAGGCAATCAGTTGTACATTAATGGGTTTTTTAATTGGCCATATGTAATCTACATTCAGGACATAAGCAGTGCTCTGCTAAATTGGCCATCTAGTTCAGAAATCTTGTTCTCATAGTGGCCAAAAACTGAAAATAAAGCCCACTGGTATCAGTGATGGGTTCTTACCAGTTCGGACTGGTTCACCCGAACCGGTAGTAGCTTGGTGGCCTGGGTCACTGAAACTGGCAGCGCCCCTAAACTGGTTCTCCCAGCAGCACCATAGGTGGCGCCATCTTGTTTTTTGTTTTTGTGCATGCGCAGAGCAAATTTTGTTGCAATGCAAATGCGCACGCATGGTGCATCCCTGAGCGAGTAGCGGCTGCCCAAACCCACCCCTGCCACAGATGGCTTTTAAAGGCAGTCATGCTTATGGCCATCAAAGCTTATAGCCCTTGATCCCCATGACTTCCATGATTTGGTCCAATTTGGTCCAATTCCTTTTTGAAGCCAGATAAGCTGGTAGCCAGCATCATATCTCATGGTAGCAAATTCCAAACTTTAATGTATATAGTTCAGTAGATACAGAAAAAAATGTAAATTCACTTTAATCTGCACAGAAATTAGCACACTATGGTGATATACACATCAAGATTATATCTCAACTTTGCTTTGCTCATAGCACAATTTATGCATCTGCCATACTTCAGGTGCTTGTTTCTTATTGACTTATCAAATTTATATAGTGGACCAACTCACCCGAGGTGACTCTATTTATATTATGTTGGCTTATCTTTGATGGGCCCAAGTTTGGAGAAGATTTTGGAAGGAATTCCACTGCTGCAGCTTCTTGACTGAATTAAGAATCAGAATTTAATCCATCATTTAGGAATTAATGGGGAATGCTTGCAATTGCCAATCATACCTGCCAGGAACTACTAATGGAAAATTCTTGCTTCAGCAACTTGTTGGCATTAGATTGTCAGAACAATTATTTTCTTCTGTATTCCCTTTTTTTCTTAATGATAGCTTGGGCAGGAAACCAACTCCAAACTGTCAGTCACATTATGAAAAAGTACAAGCTGCAGAGAAAGGCTGTAAGTATTCCAACCTGTATTGGAAGCTGCATTTTCAAATCAGAGATGGAAACTATTTGCTTCTGGAACATTGGATGTATATTATGTATAATTATTCCATCTGAGACCTTTATGGCTCCCACCCTGATGTTCCATACAGCATTACAGATATGGCCATTCTCACAGGTCTTGGAAAGGGGTGATAGGTGAGCCCCTATAACATTTTGCTTGGTATAATTTTGTCTATAGAAGCATGATTCATTTTATTATTTATGATGCAAAATTTGAGATGATTAATAAAGGAAACAAGGGTGATGAGTAAGTCTGAATGTTGGATGGGCTATTATTTGGGAACATTCTTTGGGAAAAGGGACTGAGAGAAAAAGGATGTGGATGCTACTCCAGACAAAATGAAAAGAAAAATCCCCAGAAGTACAGGGAGTTACACTGATGTGAAACATGAAAAGGAAGGTCTGTGAGTGAAGAAAAAAGTAATATATTGAATGCTACAAAAATGAGAATGGGGACAAAAACAGGATGATATGGTATATGTCATACACAAAGAGCAAGATGCTTCTAAAGTGTGTAGTCAAAGAAAGCAAGGAATAGCTATCATTAAAAGAGGCAGGAAAAAATGCATGTTTTAATAGAAATAAAATGGGGATTTTTTTAAGTGGAAAAAGAGGGCTAAACAATGAGCCTCTAGAAAAGTGAATGGGAATTAAAGTAAAAGTTATGAAATGTTTTGAAATGAAATTGAAGAAAGGGAATGATAGAAGGAAGAGTTTAATGTTTGTAAGGGATGGGTAGTAATATGCCAAAGAGGGCAGTTGGAATGAATGCTCTGAATAGATAACTAACCCAAGAAAAAAGTGATGAAAAGGAACTCTTAATAAAACTATGGAAAAATGCTAAGGCTGCACATGTAGATAGTATAATTGCAGAATTGTTAAAATGTGGAAGCATTTGTTTAATGCTTGCAGAAAAACTGACAAATGCAATATAAAGATGCTGTTCTTTCATACAAAGTTAAAAATAGCAAAAAGTTAATGCAAAAGCTCCAGGGAGATTAATTTGCATCAGCAAAATGTATGGAGTTATGCCAGGGGAGGAGAAGGCTGACAATTTTTTCTCGTGATTACCTCTCATAATCTTTTAATCAGAACTCCGCCAAACACCTTCCCAGAGAAAAAATTTCAAGACAGAGGTTTGCTCCATTTGTGGACAAAATCATAATGTGAAAAAGTTCATTGTACTTTGTTGATCTAAAGAAAGCTTGTGCTTGATTTATAAAAAGCTTTGTGTGAATTTAGAAGGGAAGGTGATAAAAGTAGTTTATGAATGTGATAAAAGTGGTTTATGATGGAAGTAAAACATGTGCGAGAATAAATTGAACTGTTCTACATTGAATAAGAAAACAATGTGTGATGTCCTATGGTTGCTAATGTATTTATAGATTGATATAAAAGAATGATTGTTATAATGTTAGTGATGTGTTTGTTGGGGTGGCTTTTGGTATGCAGACAAGGTCATGTTTTGGCTGAGAATCCAGAAGATTTGTAATAAATTTTAGATAGGTTGAATGCATGAGGAAAATGGAACTGAAAATTAATGGCCAAGAAAATGAAATAAACCATTGCAGGTTACTCATAAATGCCAAAAAGAAGTGGGGAAACAAGTAGATGAATTTGGGCATTTTTCTGGTATGTACTATTTACTAAAGATGAGAAAACAAATAGAGAAATTGTACAGTATGAAATACTGGCAGAAAGATGGCAGATATCATATGATCTGCTGTGAGGAATGAATGCTTGTCAAAAGAAGTAAAATTGCTCCGTGTAAAAGCATGCTTCTATCCACTTTGCAATACGGATGTGAGAGTGAATATGTCAAGAAAAATATAAAAGGAGTTGAATGCAGTGGGAATGGAGCACTCGGGAATCATGTGTGATTGAAACAAAGGGAGGGTCTGGAATGTGTGCGTGACGAAAAGCTCTCAATCCAATCCAATTCAATTCAATAGCTAGCTGCTATCTTGATTTTTCTGACACCCATCTGCATGTTGCTGGATGGAAGAAGGATATGGGGGTTTAGAGAAGGGGAAGACTGAAAAATCCATGGTAGGATGCAATTAATGAGATCCTCCAAAAGTGAGAGATTTCGAAAGGATGGTATAAAAGAATGTACTGATATGGTAGAAGCAATGGTGGTTTGTAAATATTGAAAGGACTGGAGAGATACAATGTTGATATAAATTAGGTTTAGCTCTGATTTCTATTTCTTGTTTCTGCTTCCTGTCATTTGTTTTGCTCCCTGCCTTTTTTCCCCACAATTTCCAGGATTACTGTAGTTTTGTAAGCAGTCCATAGTCCATTGCAAGAAAGCCTCTTCTTCTTTAGCAGCCATCCTTTTCCACCATTCCAAATCCTCTATAAGGCCACACTTGATTTGCCTTTCCTAATTTGCCTCTCCCAATGTTAACCCACTACAAAGAAAAATAACATCATTAGATGACATCATGAATCCTGGTAGGATAGGAGGCAGCACATACAATTTTCAGCTTGTTTCAGGATCAACCTTGGGGAAGATTCTGTGGAAAATAAAAAGGCTGAAGAACTGTAGAACAAGCTTTAATTTTCTAGTGTGGTGAAGCAGCTTTCTGTTACTAGCTGTAGCCCCATGGCTCTCTTTTTGGAGCAACCAAGCCCCCTCCCATCTTGGCCATTTTATGAAGAGCCTCATTGTCTAGAATTTGTAATTCTATTTTAGGGGAATTAGGTTTATTCTATATCTCTCTCTATAAAAATGGATATGTGTGTATGTTCCAGCATAACTCTACTCTAATTTCAACCAAACTTGGTACACATATTACTTACCCTCTGAAACAAATACTGTAGAGGTAAGATACCCCTAATACCCCTTGGGATGTGTGTTCTGTTAAGAGCCTATTGTGCCTTAAAATGGCTTCTCCAGTACTGCCTTAAAATGGCTTCTACTGTACAGCATTGTGGAGTTGCCATGGTAATGGCTTCACAGTACTCCACAAGGGGCTCCCTCTGATAGGGGGGAAATTCAACATTAGAAATTGTGGCGATGTTCATGGAAGGAGGGTTGGGATAAATAAATACCCGGCAGAACCAGGTTATCAGCTAGTAGTAGATAAAGCTATCAAGATATGGAATTAGATATGTGCCAGATGATGGGAAAAAATGACTGTAGATCATAAGCTGTTCCAAAGAAGCATAAAATCAGGCTCTCAAGTATTTCTTTTGCAAAGAAAAGAAAAAGATCCAATATTTCCTGTTTCTTTATGCATTCTTGGGTTTTTAAAATAGATGCATTAGTCTTATATTGATATTATTTGGTTAACCTTTCCTTTTTAGGCAGTTTCAAATTGTATCCTATGAGAGAACTTAGCTGTTCACGTGAGCTGAGCAGGAAAGTTGAGTTAATGGGCTCTGTCGGTGTTGAGCATTCACTCTGGTGGGAATTTTGCCTCGGGTGCCAGTCTGAAATAATGTGAACAGGGATACATACTTACCCATTAATCTTTAGGTTATTAAATGAGAACCTTCAATGAGTGCATTAGCTGCTGAAGAGCCCATGTGTCCCAAAGAGGAACAAGTTTAACAGGGATGGAGTGTTTAACAAGAGTTTATAATATCAAGGAGAGGATGAACATAAAGTCAGACTTGTGCACCAGAATTCAGAAGAATGGATTTGGATGAATTCAGAATAAGGTAGGTTTAGAGCCAATGGCTTGGAATCTTGGGGAAGGATGGGAAATCTTGCAAACATGATACTAATCTTGATGAAATCTCAAACAAGACTTGCTGGAAGGAAAAAAAGTGAGATATGTAAAGAGACTAGTGTGGATTAAAAATAGTGGGAAAAGGAACATGTATAAGAAATAGAAGGAGGGTCCTATAACCAGAGAAGGAAAGAAGGAAGTTGCCAAAATTTTTGTTAGTCTAAACATAGGGTAAGCAGAGGCTTATGAGAAATGCCCAATTACAGCAACAAAAAAGTGCTTTTTGTGTACATCGTGGTCAACAGGCAAAGGAAAGAGGCTGTAGGTCTATGGTGGGAGAAAGAGGTTGATTGATAGCAAGTGCTGACAAGAAGGCCAAAGTGGTTTAATTCACAAGTTAGAGCTGTCTTCATTCTGAAAGGGAAAAGAAGTTGTAACTGGCCAACCTTATGCCATTTGTGCTAAAGAGAGTTGCAGGCCCAGGTATGTAAAGAGAGTAAAAGAGCCAATTTAAAGTAATCCAGGCCTCCAGGAACCATTGAATAACATTTTAGGATAGCAAAGAACTATCCCAAAACTGTCCACTGTGTTCTTTGAGAATTCTTGGAAAACCAAAAGGGTTTCAGAAGCCTGGCATGATGTTGTTATTTTGGGAATGCAACAATTAACAAGCTTCAGCATGGGTTTGTCACAAACAAATCATGCCAGATTAACCTTATCTGTTTGTTTGACAAGAGTTCCTACTTTAGTAGAACGGTATATGGATATAGCATAGCTTCACCTCAATAAGTTTTCTACAAGGTTCCTCATGAGATTCTGTTTAATACAAATGTGGATCAGACGACAGAAGTGTAAGATGGATTCATAGCCAGATAAATGACTGTATCTAGGGAGTGTTCACAAATTAATGAAGACCTGAAGGAATGGAAGATGGAGCAGGCCATGCTTGGCAATAATAAATGAGGAAAAAAGCTGAGTAATCATAACTTACAAAAAGAACACATGTGATGCAACTGCTAAAAAAAATCAATTGCTTTATAGGGCTGCAGTAGAGAGCCCAAATTATGGGAAGTAATTGTCCCACTCTATTCTGCCTTTGCCTGGTTTGGGAGTCTGCTGTCTAAAAAGGACATTAATAAACGAGCATGCGTTTATTAATGTCAAAGTGAGGGGGACTGGAAAAGCCTTTAAGAAACAATGAAAGGAATTGGGTATATTTAGCTTGCAGAAGAGAAGAGTGAGAGGAAATACAACAGAAGTCTTCAGATATCAATAGATGAAGGAGCAGACTTGTCCTCTGTCATCCCAGAGGGGAGAAGAAGGATGAATAGGTTGAAACTACAGGGAAGCAGATTAGATTTTAGGAAGAATCTCCCGAGGATAAAGATTGTCAAGGAATGAAATGAATTGCTTCATGAAATGGTTAGTTCCCTTCTGGATATCTTCAGAAGGAGTCTGGGTAGCCATCTGTTGAAAACTTTTTAGAGGTCTCTGCACTTGCAAAAGGAGCTGTAAAATATATCTCCATTTCTATGATTGTAAGTATCTGCCACCAGGGACTATCTTAATAAATCTAGTTTAGTATTTAGGACCATATTATGTACTCTGTTTCAATCCTACAATTTAAGAACCAAATTTAAAAGCCAATCTAAAGAAAAATAGTACTATATTAGTAGTAGATTTTGATAGAAGAAGGCTAAAGCCAGATTTTATTTGTTTTTCAAGTGCAGGATGCTGAATAATTATAAAAAGGCAGATTCTAAGGGAAAGATAAGAAGAAAAACATTCTAAGAGTATTTTTTTTGTAAAAAAATTATTTTTCCATTTTCACAACATATAGTCACGTGTATACTATTACATAGCCAACATCATTTTGTATTAAGTGTTTACATCAATTCATCTTACCATCAACTCCCAAAACACATTTAGCTCTTCTGCTTTCCATACACCATATTTATCCTTATCCATCACTTTCTTCTCCCTCTCTCTCTCCTCCCCCACCCTACCTTCTTTCTTCCCTCTTTCATTCTTCCCTACTCTACTTCCCCTTCCTCTCTTCTTCTCCTCTCCCCCTTTCCACTCCTTATTTCTCTCCTCCTCTTTCCCCCTCCTTGCCTTCTCTCCCATTCCTTTTTTCTTCCCTTGCCTCTCTTCTTTTCTTCCCACTCTTGTAATTTACTTGGTGCATTTCAGCTTCTGAGCAAGCTCTGTTTTATGTTGATGGTATTTATAGTTCCTTTTTGATATACCTATTTCATTTTAACATCCTTTCTTGAAAAAAAATAGAACAAAAAAGTATACATATATAGTCATTGTACTTAAAAAAAAAAAACCTAGCCTAATTTTGGTCGAGATATAGACCTGATTACAATTTCTAGCTATTCTCATCATTATCTTTATATAATTATACATCCTTACATGCCCCCAACTTGTGGTTCTATCTTAAAATCACAATAATTTCCCATTGTAGATATATTCCATGTTCCCTCTCTATTTTTTTATAACTTGGATTAAATTATCCTTAAATTGTCTATAAATGACACCGCACACTGTTCAATGTTTATTACAATTCCCTTAATCTATTATATAAAAAAAACAAGCAGTAAACATCTCACTTTATTCATCATCTTAAAATTTCTATATCTATATTTTAATCAATGTTTAGTTATCCTACTGTTGTCATTTTCAGTCAATTCACAACTCAGTTTAATTATCATGTGTAAAAGTGAAACAGAAACCTCTGCTTTTCAATCCCCATATCAATTTCATATTTATCCATATTCAATATATTTTGGCCTTTTTAGTTATCTTTCCATTATTATGTTCAACCAGTTAGCAACTCCATTTTATTTTCATATTTAGGAATAAAACCCCTTTCTTACTTTATATTTTCCCATATCTAGATATCTGATTTTTTTTCCTAGTATGTTTTTTGTCCCACTTCTTTGTTCCTGTCTTTCCCCTTTTCTTTGTTTTAACACCTCCACTCCCAACAATTTTCCCCAACCCCCCCCCCCCCTGCAAGTATTTTATATTTCTCTTTGTTGGGACGTAGCCTCCTACTTCAATTTTCTTTATACCACTAACAACCTTCAAGAGCACTTTTATCTGTTTTTTTTTTCCTTTTGTTGGGACATCCCTTCTTTTTACCATTTGGTTAATTAAAGCTTCCTACAAAGTCAAGGTTAAGTTGTCCGTTATCGGTAAGAGGACATACTTTTTTTTTTTGTTATATTAGCTAGAAGGAGTTCAAACAAAGTAAAAGTATTGGCTTCTGTTTGAGATCCAAAGCCAAATTTAGCATTTATAATTGACTGAGTTTGTCACTTCTCTGCTTTCTATTCTTCTGTTCAAAGCATTTCAAACAAAGAACTTCTGGAGGAGCTGGTGTTACAACACCCCAGCTTCCTTTCTTCCTTTCTTTAGGGAAAAAAAAAGTCCAGATCTGACCATCAGTACTATTTATGTTCTCATGATTTCTTTGCCTTTTCAAGATGTAATTTATAGTTGTGGGTCAGAGCATTTCTTTTACCAGCCTTTCATCTCTCCCAGTCTCCGCCTGCTGAATTAGCTTGACATAAAGTCAGCATCTTGTCAGCCATGTTAATGACTGCCACTCTGACTCCAATTCATAGGCAAATCTCTAACCCATGAGGGATAAGTTTCTTCCCCTAGGGTCTGATGAGACGCTGCCCTTCTTCACCCCACCTCCAATGTGGGTTCATTCAAAAGAACCTTGGAATTGGATTGTGAGACTCTTAAGAGCCCACACCCCCAAGGTCTGCCCAGCTGGAGAACTTCCTGTCGACCCATTCTAATAAGAGTATTATTAGAATATACAATAAAGCTCTTACTAGAATGAAGGTATTTTTGAAGATGGAACCAGTTCCTCAGAAAGGCTTCCCATTTGCCTCAGATGCTTTACTTTGATTTCTTGTGCTAAGTAACAGTTCAATTTGATGATTACAGTGTCCGCTTCTGTTTCTTGGGATTTATAGTACCATGAATGCCAAAGGGAGCTGTGCAGAAGATAGAATAGCCTTTTATCCACAAAGCAAAGAGTAAATTTGGAGATTATCTATCTATCTATCTATCTATCTATCTATCTATCTATCTATCTATCTATCTATCTATCTATCTATCTATCTATCTATCTATCTAATCTATCTATCTATCTATCTATCTATCTATCTATCTATCTTCTACCATCTATCTTCTACCATCTATCTTCTACCATCTATCTTCTACCATCTATCTTCTACCATCTATCTTCTACCATCTATCTTCTACCATCTATCTTCTACCATCTACCATCTACCATCTACCATCTACCATCTACCATCTATTATCTATTATCTATCATCTATCTATCTATTAAATTTATATACCATCCATTTAGCTGTTTGGGGTGAATATGTTGGTTCCCCTTCCATGTCTTTTTATACAAGTAGAAGTTCTGAACTAACATGAGAAACATAGAGTTTCCAGTACAGCATCTTAAGTACAGAAAAAGAAGAGGCAGTTCTTGTATGTATTTCTACAGTGGATGAGACTTCAGTCCCTGGAATTTTCTTAACTTGTAAATTTCTTGCATTTAATATCAAGCCAGAGGCTGGTTTATCAGCCATGATCCAACATATACTTGTTAACCATGGTTTATTAATGGGGGTGGAAAACCTTCTGAGTTGGCACCATGCCAACATGCGCCATGCAACACCCCATGAAGAAAACCAAATTTGGTTTTGGTGTGATGTATAAATAGAGTTACTAATTGGGTTTGCCTCACAATTACAATTGTGGAATATGATACTCCCATCACATGTCTGAATGCTACAGATGAATACAGATACTGATTTCCCACATAGTAGCTTGCAATAGTTTGCAAGTAGCTCTAAGGGAGATAATTATCATCTGCAGCAGCCTGCCTTTGGCAACTTCCCTGTACTTGGAGTACATATTTGATTCATTTAGGTGACCATCTTTTTTGCGTTGATTCCTGGTGACTCCCTGGACATATCCTTGCAGCTTTCTTGACAAGATTCCAGAAATTGTTTGCCATTCTTCCTTCCTAATGGTGAGAGAGAATGAGGGAATCAAATTGCCCATTCCATGCCTAAGTTGGGACTAGAACTCATGGCCTCCCTGTTTCCAGCCTGATGCCTTTAATACAACTTCAAACTGGCTCCCTCAAGTGACCACTAAGCCATCATCAATTCAGATTATGGCCATGCCATAATTCTTGCTAGAAGAGATTCTATCAGCAACCCGTGATGATATACAATGACAGCACTTACACATTTATGTAATTAAATAATTGTCACAATTATAAACGTTGACCCTAATGGCATTTGTATGTTCCTCACATGTGTATTTTATCATGTCTCTTTTCACTGTCTCCTCTACCACGTTCATGTTCATTGTTCTTTATTAGATAATTACTTCAGAATAAAAGGCACTGGAGAAAGTTTTTTTTTTATAAAAAAAACGCTGTTACAGAATAGAGACTGTAAAAGTACTATTCATATTGTTAGTAAAATGCTGGTTGGAATTTACATTTTTCCCCTGTTGCATATGCCTTAAATTTTAAATGCCATTATAAACCATGGATTATTTTTAAATCCAAGTCTCAGACTGCATTAATGCCCTTTAGAGCATATGTTTAAACCAAAGGGATTCATAGCCAAGCAAAATCTAAATACAGTATTTTTGTCTTTCATTGCCTGTTCTGAAATCTTACCCAAGCTACTTGTATTTTCTAAACAAAGATCAAAGAATGGAGCAGAATCTGTAATTACCTGGACTATAATGAAAACTTTAGAAAAAGATGAACATGGTTTTGATGACTGGAAAATATTAGGTAATAGAAAAAAGAAAGAGATTTTTGTAACCATAATTATGCAATCGTATTTGCTGCAGAAGAACCTGAAAGCTTCCTTTTATTTCTTTTTATCTTTTCTTTTTGCACCTTTCTTTCTTTCCTTCCCATTTCCTTTCTTTTCTTTCTTTACTTTGTACTAGTTTTTTTTAGTTTATATCTGTTTAAAACTTTTAATAAAATTAATACATGGCTATGATGAAGACTTTAATTCACCAGTCATTTTGTGTAATTGACAGTAATTGATTGTAATAAATTAATTACTAATAAGAATCTCTGACTTCTTTTGAACTTGAAACAGATTTAGACTAACTTAGTCAGGCATAAATTGCTTTAATTAGATACTGTCCTGCTTAATGCTTTTACTGTATTGAATTCATCAGAAGCCAAAATGTGTTACCTTTGGCTGGCCTATAACTTTTAATTTTCTATGTCATAATGAGAAAATGTACTATGTAAGAGACACTTGTATGGAAGCTAATACAACTGCCTAACATGTAAAAACAGCCCAGGTTCGAATCCCAGTAGGGGTATGGCTAGCTGATGAGAGCTAAATAGCTTGAAATAGATCTATACTAGGCTCCCTTTATTTATTTATCAGCACAAATGCAACACAAAAATGGTTTTCTGCCTGGAAGGCTCCTAGGTTGGAGCTGAGAGGCAAAAAGGAAGCAGTATACTCCCTCCCATATTTGGGCATACCAAGTACTTTGACATAACCCTCTCTCTCTCTCTCTCTCTCTCTCTCTCTATATATATATATATATATATATATATAGTTACACTACGCTACAACTATATATTTGTTTTTGTAGATTTTCACAGGTGTAGGTATGCTGGTCTTGTTGTATGGGTCTTTTCCCATGTAAGATTGAGATTGTCTTGGCAACGTTTTGGAGAGGTCTCACACGCAATCTTCAGGCTAGTGTTATCGGCTTAAAGCGTGGTCGGAGCTGCCGTCTTTCTATAAATCTTGGTAGAGAGTGTGTGGAGTGCTGGCTTTGTTTCAGTAAGTGGATTGATTAGTTGTGTGGTTGTTTCATGATTGGTAGTTTGGTGCTGATTGGTGCTAGCTGTGTGCCCATTGCTATTTTGTGTTGTAACAGCCTGGGTGGTGAGTGGGGCTTGTTTGTTGACTAGGGCTTGTTTCCAGATGTCTGGTGGGTGGGAGGCATCATCATGTTTATTCATGTTCCGGGGGTGTTTCTCTATTTCGATAGCTTCCATAATTATTCTCTTGTTGAAGTGTTCAGTTCTGGAGATTAATTTGGTTCCTTCAAAATTAATTTCATGACCTGTAGCTTTAAAGTGCTAGAAAAGGGAGGAAGTTTTTTTTCTTTTTTTCTTACTGCATTCTTGTGTTCTGTGATGCGTGCATTTATTCTCCTGTTCGTTTGTCCTATGTATGTTGCAGGGCAGATTTTGCATGGTATTTGGTAGACTCCTTGGTTTTCTAGCTGGATTTTGTCTTTGTGGTTTCTTAAGATGTTGGCTATTTTTTGGTCAGTGTTGAAGGCTGTCTTGATATTGTGTTTGTGGAGAATTTTGCTGATTTTATCTGTGGTGCCTTTGATTTAAGGGAGGAGGGTGATGCCGTTGTCCTGTTCTGTGTCTTGGTTCTTGGGCGGAGTCTCCCTTTGGATTAGATCGATAATTGTTTTTCTTTAGAATCCATTGGAGATTAATATGTTTGTGAGAGTGTGTAATTCAGTTTTCAGGTGATCTTTGTCGGCTAAGCATTTGGTTCTGGAGATGCGGGTCTTGGCTACAGAGTTGATCTGTGCAGGGTGGTGATGGGATTGTGTGTTTAAGTAGCAGTTGGTGTGTGTTTTTTTCTGGTAGATGGTGTGTCCTAGGGAGCCATTGGGGTTTTTGTAGATTAGGACATCCAGAAAGGGAAGTTGGTTGCTTCTATTTCCATAGTGAATTGTATTTTGGGGTGTAGGCTGTTGAGATGTGTGAGGAAGTTGTCCAGTTTTTCTTTCCCATGTGGCCAAATCACGAAAGTGTCATCAACATATCTAAGCCAGAGTTTGGGTTTGTGTTCAGATTTATCTAAGGTGTTAGTTTAAAAATGTTCCATGTATAAGTTTGCAATGACGGGTGAGAAGGGTGATCCCATGGGTGCTCCTTCTATCTGTTTGCATCTTTGTCCATTATGGGTAAAGTATGTGTTGGTTAGGCAGTGGTTGATCAGGTCCAGGATGTGTTTAGATGGGTTGTGTTTGTTCTGGATAGCTGTCAAGGCTTCTTTTATAGGCACTTGGGTGAAGAGGGATGTGACATCGAAGCTCACAAGTAGGTCGCTGGGTTGTAGGTTTTGTTTCTTTATTGTTTCTATGAAGTGGAGTGAGTTTTGTACGTGTGAGGTGATGGATTCTGCATAGGGTTGGAGTTCTATATAATATATTCAGTTCACTGTCATTCATTATAAGCAATTATGAGCAATTGCTTGATGAATGAAACAGACTTTTAATTGTCCTATTCTTCCAATGGTTGCACAAAATTGGAAAACCCTCTCTTGGCATGCCTCCACTTTGTTTTTCTGTGCTACAAAGTGTCATCAGGTTTTGTAATATGTTACCTCTCCAATGAATATTTATTTTCAAAGCTCAAGGGTTTCAGAATGTACTTCTTCATTAAAGGAGCTGATCAAATTCCAGTTGCGGCTACTTCTAAAAATTCTGCATATGGTTTAGCCAGAATAATTAATGTTTTCATTGGCTTTCAGCATATGTTTAAATTCCTCTGACACTAAAAGTGCTCAAATGTGTCTGAATCCTACTCTCACTTTCTGTTTATTTCATTTAAATTTGGGTAATGTATTCCACCGTTTTTAAAATAATAATTATTTCTGATTTCAAAATACAGTATGTGGGCTGCTAAAAACAAATTTTGTCTTTAATCTTCTCTACACTGATTTGTGGGCACAACTTCTATTCCTAAATCCAGTTCACTCTTCATATTTCATATATAAGAAACATTTTTAGGAGTTTATTCCTAACCATGTTATCCAGAGGCCAAGGTCATCCCTGCCTCAACCACATCACCCATCTCTGCCAAAATATTTGAGTACTTCAGGGTAGCCATAATTGTTCAGATGACTTCATGCAATTAATCCTTACTGTCTTCCACACTAACAAAAAGTGCTCTTCACACTAATGTGAATCATATCCGCAAAAAGATAGAGATTGAAGTAATTTCTGTGTAATCTATTTTATAGGAACATAATGGCTAGGTTTGTGGAAAATGCTTTATTTGCTTATTTGAGTAAGCTTTTTTCTTAGTTCACACTGTGCTGTGAAACACCCAAATCAAGATGAACATAAGCAAGCTTTGCATACTTTGTGATGCAGTTGTTATGTCTTTAACACACTTGATTAAGTGTATTGTGCAAACCTAGCCATAAACTATTCATGTAAATATATATATACTCTTCTCTGTTGATTTGAAATCTTGTTAAGCCCAAGGGATAGTTTGAAATATTTTCCTTATTACTAGTCATTATCTGCACCAGTGACCTGGAGTAGAAGAAAATCCATATCTGTCTTAGCATTGCTCTGGTTTTCTTTGTATTGCTGAGGGGACACAGTTTTCTATGGTAACATATGAAAACATGGATGAACAATAGCATTTTCAAGCGCTCCATGTAACTCTTTTTAGATGGTTGTAATTTATCTGGGGAAAGTTTCACAAAAGAAGGCAAATATACATGTCCCAGAATAATGTTGCAGGAGCCAATCTAGGTCAGTCATTGGGACCAGAGGTTTATTCTTCCAAGTTTTCAGATTCATGCTGGAGCCCATCCTCAGGGAATGTCTTTCTTGTCAGAATGTGTGCTTTGGCAATTATATGTGTAGTATTTATGTGGTGGCTGCTTATGTGTGACTTTTTAGTTGTTGATTGGGGTGCCTATTTTGTTCTCCCTCCCTCTCTCTCTCCCTCTCTCTCTCCCTCCCCTTGATTTTAATCCATGTAGATTTGGATGTTAGGCTTCTAAACTGAAATCCAATGGCTTTAGACAGGAGACACTGCATATTTACTCACAAGGCACATATCAGAATAACATAATAACAGAGTTGGAAGGGCCCTTGGAGGTCTTCTAGTCCAACCCCCTGTCAAGCAAGAGATCCTACACCATTTTAGACAAATGGTTGTCTAGTCCCTTCTTAAAAGCCTCTGCTGTTGGAATATGTACAACTTCTGAAGGAAAGTTGTTCCATTAGTTGATTGTTCTTACTGTCAGGAAATTTCTCCTAAGCTATAGGTTACACATCTCTCTTTGTTCAGACTTCATCCATTGCCTCTTGTCTTGCCTTCTGGTGTTTTGGAAAGGTTGACCCCGTCTTCTTTATAGCAGCCCCTCAAATATTGGCACACTGCTATCATGTCACCGCTAGACCTTTTTTTCACTTGACTAGACATACCCAATTCCTGCAACCGTTCTTCATAAGTTTTAGCCTCCCGCCCCCCACTAATCATCTTTGTCACTCTTCTATATGCTGTTGCATATATGGAGCTTCTTAACCATTTCTGATTAACCATTTCTGATCTGTGGGCATTTTATTCCTAGCAGTACACAATTACGTAATTACACAATTACTAATATATGGAAAACCAAAGAAATTGCAGATTTCTGGGGAGAGTCTAATAGAAAAGGCTCTTCTCCAGTGAGTCCTTCCTTCTCATTTGGTGGCTCATTGTACTGTTACTACTGTATCTCTTGCTTACACAGATATCAATGTACATGATCTATCAATATAAACCTCTCAGTGGCCCAGTTAGAATTTTAAACAAAATGAGCAAGAAACAAAGAAAGTTAGAATAATTAAATAGAATTTTCTCTCTCTCTTCTCTCCCTTATCCCCACAAGACACTGGTTTTTTTAATGATCTAAATGTTGTTTGGAAGCAAGCAACACTGTGGGTATGTCTGTGCATCTCTGTGTGTGTTTTAAACGCTTACCTTGTAATTTAAACCACTGTGATGAAAAGCATGCCTTGCACAAAACAAGATTTATTATGCCTTGCTCTCCACATTATAGCTGCTCTGCTAACCATAATACACAGGCAATGAAAAGCAATCATGTAGATAACGCTAAGAAGGAGGCGGGGGATTCCCTCTTCCACTTTAACTATTTTCACATCACTTGATCCTGGTGACATTCTGTCTATAAAATAATATTTCTGGTTGGATCTCTTGTTTTTGAACAGCTTATTAAAATACAGGCACAGCACACAAGCCACCCATGTGACTTGTGTTCAGGGGTAACGAGTCTTCCTTATATAAGAATAGCCAATTTCCATTATACGTGATGGGGTATTGATTTTCAAATGAATGCACTTAATCTCAAATTCCTGCCTTACCTTTGCGAAAAGACTCAGAGTGCATGAGGGACGCTGTGGCTACAGTGGCACAGATTTGTAGTCATCATGGCAGACATAACAAATGTGCTTTTAAATACAGATAGTCCTTGACTTATAACCATTCATTTAGTGACTGTTTGAAGCACTAAATTCACTGGAGAAAAGTGACTGATGAACGATCCTTGCACTTACAACCGTTGCCACATTGGCATGGCCACGGGATCAAAATTTGAGCACTTGGCAACCAGCATATATTTGTGATGCATAAATGCAGCATCCCAGGGTCACAAGATGGGCGTCATATAAATTTAATACGTGCGATCACCATTTTCAACCTTTCCTATTGGCTTGTGACAAGCAAGATCAGTGGGAGAAGCTAGATTCACTTAACAACTGCAGGGATTTGCTTAGCAACCATGGTAAAAATAAAGTTGTAAAATGAGACACATGACTCAACAATCAGCTTGCTTAGCTATGGAAATCCTGGTCCCAATTCTGATTGTTAGTTGAGGGATACCTATATGTCATTATGTTGTATGATTTGCCAGATCAACATGCTTGAGATTCTAGTTCTCTCATGAGTCCAAAATTTCTAATTTAAATTTGACTCCCCCCCCCCGCCCCACAAATTTGTGTCAAGAATATGAAGAGTTAGGGCTCTTGTGATTTCTGAATTCCAAATTCTGGGTATGTAACACCTAAATGTGGAAAGGAGCCAAGCAGTCCAAGTCATGGACACATGGGAGACTTGCAGCAGAAGTACATCAGGGTTGCTCAAAGTTTAGCCAGACTTTAAAATAGCAGAGCTCTAGAAGTCCAGAGCATGCCCATGGACAAGAATCATGCCAATCTTTAAAAGTCCAGTTGAATCAGCTGAGTCAGCATCCTTGGAGACCTTCCAAATAAGAAGACAGTCCTAATCGTGGGAGAAGATGGGCCCCTTAATAATCAAACACTTTCAATTGCAATCAGTTGGAATAAATATTTATACTTATATATGGATGAGCCATGGTGGCGCCAAAGTTAGAATACAGTCTTGCAGGCAAACTCTGCCCACAGCTGGGACCTGCTCAAGGTTGACTCAGACTTCCAACCTTCCGAGGTCAGTAAAATAAGGACCCAGATTGCTGGGGGCAATATGCTGAATCTATAAACTGCTTGGAGAGGGCTGTGAAGCATTATGAAGTGGTATATAAGACTAAGTGCTAGTGCTAGTGCTGTTTTATCCATACCCAGGGTAATCTTTTTATGGTCTTGTAAATGTCCCACTGTAAAATGTGCACACTATTATTGTATTACATTTCAAGAGGTACCCTGGGCTTCCTTTGAGAAAACTCTTACTTCCTGGAGTCTGGTATAAGAGAATGACTTCCACCT
The DNA here is from genome assembly GCF_051295495.1 of Thamnophis sirtalis. NCBI lineage: Eukaryota > Metazoa > Chordata > Lepidosauria > Squamata > Natricidae > Thamnophis > Thamnophis sirtalis. The sequence goes on along the minus strand of NW_028261383.1, from coordinate 90,939,593 downwards.
TTTGGATTCATTGCCTAACAGCTGATACAGTGAAGCTTTGCTCCTTCGCCACACCCTGTCACAGAATCTGATGATCCACTCTTGAAGTTTTCAATGGGTAGGGGAATATTTCTTCCTTCACTCTCTCCTTCCTTTCACCCAATCAAGTGGGGGGAAAGGGACCCCAATGAATTATTGGAATTGCAAATTAGAGAGGTTGGTGAGGCAGCAGAGATGACCAGGAGGCTTTTGAAGGCTTTCTGTACATTTCTTCATCTTTAACCTTCTCTGATTTAGCTCTTCTCAAACATATCAATGCATGTTTGCAATGTCAGACACATGTTCATAAATGAAGAAAAGCATGGACCACATTTTATTACTTTTCCCACCCTCTCAGCAAAGGGGAATAAAGGCATGCTGAGTTAGTAACAGAAAGCCTGAAAATAGATTGTGAGAGGAGGGGGTGGGGAGGAGAAGTGGAAGAAGTGGGCGGAGGGGAGTTGGAGTAAGAAGAGGAGGAGAGGGGAGGAGGAGGAGAGGGGAGGAGGAGGGAGAGGAAGAGATTCTATACTTGATGGGGATTGTCCTACTAAATACTACTCAGTATTAATGGCCAAAGCAGGAAATTAAAGTAGAAATGCCCTTAATTTATTTCCATAGAGAGGGAGCATTTCAGCACTTTGGATATTAAACTAAAAGGACAAGTGGTCATTAAAAATAATTATGCTACAGTTAAAGAAAAAAAGAATCTAAGCAGCCACTTACTACTTTATTCTTATGAAGTGAGACCCTCCATATAAAAATTATTACTCTTTAGAGGCTGAATAGCTTTGTAAGAGGTTTTTTTAAAATCTCATATTCAAAGGCATAACCAAGAAAAACATAGAAAAGAAATATAAAGGAGCGAAAAATAAATAGAAAAGAATTCTTATTCCATTTTCTGCAAACGAATAAGAATTTTCAAAAGAATATTAGATTAGCAGTGGATAAAACTCTTCTACAATTCATTTAGTACTTGAACATCATTGTTAAACTCAAATCAATAATTAGCAAAAGATAGACAATATAATAAGAATCCTGAACCAGAATAAAAAAAAATAAGAGAAGTTTCTACCTAAGCAGAGAAAATCTGCCCATGTTAAAACACTTGAAGCAAAATATAATATTTTAAAGTCTTATGTTAAGAAAAACCAAATTTTTCAATGTGGCACAGTCCATAAATGATTTCCAGGTTAAATCAAATTCAGGATCAAACCTTTTCATATTGAGACATCCTCCCATAGTTTAGGAAGGAATTATGTTTCAAGTAAGTAATTTCAAGAAGCATAAGGTATCCTAGCAACAATCATCATATACAAAGTCAACAATGCATACTGTATAAGCATGTGAGGCTTAATGACGCTCAAGAGAAAAACAGCAAGATGGAAAAGTCAATATCTGAAATTAGTTTCAATCTATGGAACTACAGGAAATGAAGCGGCATATGAGATGCCTAGAGGGCCACTGGAGGAAGATGAAGAATGACTCCAATCAGGGACAAATAAAGAGGCTTTATTAAGAGTATCCTGTGGCATAAACGCAGTGAAAAATGTTCATTTTTCCATTCTTATTGGGTCTGCCAGATGCCCTCTTTTGGATGATGATGTCTCTCCTTGGTATTCAAAGGAACCTTTGCGGATCTGCAAAGGGGTTTACTCAAAGTATCTATTGGCTAAAGGCTTTTGGATCCATTTAAGGATTAAATATTGGTTGTGCTGGTCCTATTTGATTTGATTTGATTTTACTACATTTATATGCCGCCCTTTTCCCCAAGGGGACTCAGGGCGGCTCACAATTCAAATCAGGGAAGGGGGGTACAGACAGGAAATAAAAAGACGAAACATAGCAATACATAATTTAAAAACACACAACAGTCATACCATTCGAGACGGGGGGCAACAGCTCTTTAGCCCCAGGCCTGTCGGAACAGCCAGGTTTTAAGGGCTTTGCGGAAGGCCTGGAGGGTGGTGAGGGTTCGAATCTCCACGGGGAGCTCATTCCAGAGGGTCGGAGCAGCCACAGAGAAGGCTCTCCTCCGGGTAGTCACCAGTCGGCATTGGCCGGCGGATGGAATTTGGAGGAGGCCTAATCTGTGGGATCTAATCGGTCTATTGGAGGTAATTGGCAGCTATGATGTAATGGCATGTGGAAATGACCTTGGGAATAAAACAGAAATAAATTAAAACCAAGGATTAAAATCTAAGGGCACGTGGGGAAGACAGGGGCGGAATATAAGGAGGTGGGAACTGTTGTTACTTGATCAACCACCTCCACTGTGTTGTCCCCCAGACCAACTGGCAAAGGAAAGTCTTTAGGCCCTTACAAAAGGATAGGAGGGTTATATATATTCTGTATTCATGTGAAAAAATTCAAACTGGAATTCATCTTCTAAATTGTGAGCATAAAAACCCATTCCAAATTATCAAAAGCTTTCTCCAGATCAAGAAATATCATAGCTGCTTTCTGATTTTTCTGATTACTCTTATATTTTCAATAGCATTCATCTATCTAATATTGGTATATCTAATATTGTCCCTCATATATCTCTTTGTGACAAACCTGATCTGATCAGAATGAGTTAGAGCAGCTAAAAAGCCATGTAACTTCTTTGCAAGCACATCTATAAAAATATTATAATCTACATTCAGTAAAGGGATATGCCTTTATGATTCTGTACAAGTTGGAGCATTCTCCTCTTTATAAATCAAAGCCAGTAAAAGCCTTTTGCCAGGAAAGATTCGGTATTGTTATATCTCATCTATTAGCTGGGCCAATGGTTTTATCAGCATTTATTTTAAAGTCTCATAATTTATTGCAGAAAAACCATTAAAGTCTGGGATTCATTCCATTTTACTTTTGTGTTGTTTTTATATTTATTTAGAGCCTCCTTTTATTGCTCTCTAAATTTCATATTCTGTGTTGCATTTGGGTATTCTATAATATTCTCCAGACTTGATGTCTGTTTTCTGTATTGTAAAAATAATATTTAACAACTTGAGTCATTATGTTTTCTGGAGACAAGACATATCTATTTTCTTCTCAAACTGAAATAATCCATCCTACCTTCCTTCTTTCCTCCATCCCTCCCTCTGTTGGTAAGCTAACGATTTGTCTATTACTTTTCTCATTTTTTCCTATTTCATGTAATTCATCTTCCTGATTTATTCGTCTTCATTCACTTGCTCCATTAAAACTGGAAGTGGTATGAGTTTGAAACAAGCTCTTTAATTCAAATTGACACTTCAATTTAATATTAACTTAATATTATTAAAATAATAAGCAATTCAATCTCCAGCTTTTTGAACTAAAGGTTCCCCAGTGCAGTCTTACAATTATTAATGGATTATGATCTGCATAAATAAGAGCTGTAACGTCCATATTTGTAAGAATAGTTAACAGTGAGTTAGATATCCAACACATACCTATTGTAGAGCAAGTATTGTGAGCAGAGGAAAGATATATTATTTTTCCAAAGGCTATTTAAATCTTCATCTAAGGAGAAAAATAATAATATATTACAGTAGAACTGTATATTTGAAAGTTTTCAGAATTTCTTTTGTATAAACCAAGTTTGGTTGGGGGTTGTTTGGTAGTTTAGTTTTAATGCTGTAACTCTGTCCAAAGTTATTTATGAGATGGGCAGCCATATAAATTATATAAATAAATTTATCAAATTTTATGCACATTTGGAGAGTCAAGCAAGATTTGTCAGTTTGTCCGAGTCAGAGTTGCAAATGCTTATATAAGAGAAAGGCAGGGACATGTCAGAAATCTGATGGTTGTCTTCAACAAGAAAAGTTGGGTCAGAAACCTGCTTCTTAAATCAAGCTACAGCCAGCTGTCCTTAATTAAAGCAGGTACACTTTTGTTTGGCAAGGGGTCTAAGTATCTTTGCTCTGCTGACCAACCTACTTACTGAATCCAAGGTCTTGTACATCATCATCTGACTGCTCCATCTGTTCTGATAGTGCCAATGTTTGATTCCTGACTTGGGGGTCTCCTGAGGCTGAGATTCCACTTGTTCTCTAGACTAGAGCAATAAACCATGACACAGAGCATTACTTGGGTAACTCAGGGTGGAAATGTAGAACAGAGTCTCATCAACATAATCTCTTATGGCCTTGAATCATGCTGTTGAATGACCTTGCCCAGTGACTTTGTATAGATGTTAAATAGGAGAGTGTCATACCTTGATGGGATCCATAGAGTAGGGCCTTGGGCTAGATATTTTCCACCAATCAACACCAACTGGGTGACTTTGGACCTTCTCAGCCTAACTCATCTCACAGGTATGTTTGCCACCTTCAATCATTTATAAAAAATAATAATAAAGGCAGGATAAATAAATATTAAAAAAAACATTCTAAACTTATACTGACTTGGAGGAAGGTGAAGAATCAGTGTATAACAGCCCTACCCCAGAGTTGTTCCAGGATACCATGATTAATGGCATTAAAAGTGCTGAGGGATCAGTGAGAACCGCTTCCATCCTGCCAGAGGTCATCCATAAGCACAATCGATCGATGCCATTTCATTTTCCTATCCAGGTCTGAAAGCCAACTGAAAAGGTCCAGGTAATTTGTTTTCTTCAAGATTTTCTGAAGTTGCAGTGCAAACATCTTCTCAACAACATTTTTGATGGGACAAAAATTATCCAGAATCATTGCTTCAGCAATGACTTCAGTTCAGTTCAGTTCAGTTGCGTTTATTTATAGGCCTTCTTTTTTTTTCCTAAAAGTTTTTATTTTTAAACAAACATAGACAAACAAAACATGTAACATAAAAAACATCTTCCATGACGTACAGTGTGTCAATTGGTCACAAGGTTTTTATGCATCCTCTCCATAATCATCACTTAAACTTTATATAAAGTCACATATTGTCAATCAAACATATTTACTGTATTTTTTGGAGTATAAGAGGCACCTTTTTCCTCAAAAAAGAGGCTGAAAATCTGGGTGCATCTTATACATCAAATACAGCATTTTTTTTTCTCCCGAAGCCCCGCCTTTTCACCAAAATGGCTGTGCATACCATAAGGAGGCTTTCAGAGAACTCCTGGGGGCTGGGGAGGGTAGAAATGAGCAAAAATGGGCCATTTTGCCCCCCCCCAGCCCCCAGCAGCACTCTATAAGCCCCAATAAGGCTATGCATGCATTTTTTTGACAAAAAATGACCCTGTTTTCATGAAAAACGGGCCGTTTTTTGCTCTTTTTTGGCCTCCCACCCTCCAGGAACACTCTGCAAGCCCCCCCCCCAAGGCTATTCATGCCTTTTATTTGAAAAAAACTGGCCTGTTTTCGCGAGGTTTACAGAGTGCAAAAACTTTTTTCTCCTTTCGGAAAACTCTTTAGTTAGAGTGATTGATAAGAATTACATTGACCAAGTGCTGTGCCAGCAGAAACAAAGACAGGTGCTGCAGGTTGTCAGTGATTTCCTTCTCCAGAACATGGATAAATACACTAGAAAAAAAATCTACCTACCTACTCTTTCTTTCTCCTTCCCTACTACTGTATTTCTCTCTCTCTATCCCTCTACTTACCTATCTACTTACTCTCTCTCTCCTTACCTACCTACTGTATTTCTCTCTATCCCTCTATCTACCTACCTACTCTCTTTCTCTCCCTACCTACCTACTGTATTTCTCTCTCTCTCCCTATCTGTCCCTCTACCTACCTACCTATTCTCTCTCTCCCTACCTACCTACCTACTGTATTTCTCTCTCTCTATCCCTCTACCTACCTACCTACCTACCTATCTACTTACTGTATTTCTCCCTCTCTCCCTGTCTATCCCTCTATCTACCTACCTACTTTTTTAAAAAAATTGCTTCTTCTAAACCTTGGTGTGTCTTATACCCCGGTGCATCTTATACTCCCAAAAATACAGTATATACATTATTATTATAGTACGTCATTTGTTTGGCTATCACCATTATTTCTTCATTTTAAACTAGGTATTCTAAATATGGGTTCATTTACATTATAATAATTAATTACATCATCTTCAGTATATCCAACAATAAAGTATTTTTGTATCCCATTATAAATAATTCTATTATTTTGGTATTGGTAACATTATCTAGTAATTTTCAATTCCATATTTTTTTTCTGACCAGTGATAAAATAAATCCCATATCCTATAAAATTTATCTTCTTGTTCTCTAATTTCATATGTCAACTTACTCATTTCAGCACATTCCATTATTCATATCATCAATCTAATATTATATGTATATAACTATTATGATTATTAAGTATTCATTGAGTATAACTATTATTACAACTTTTTAATGTGAAGTATACTAAATTTAAAGTGAATTTATATTATGGCATTTCATTACATCATCCTGAAATCATCCAATGGTAATACATCTTTACATTTTGTTCTATATTGAATTGTTTATCTTATCTTTTATAATAAAAACTTTTCAACATCATCTCCATAGTCCTCACTTACAGCTTATATAAAATTTCATATTATCAATCTAGTGTATATAAATGCATTATTATCATTGTTAATCATTTATTTGACTATAACTATTATTACTTTATCTTATAGCAATAGCAGTAGACTTATATACTGCTTCATAGGGCTTTCAGCCCTCTCTAAGCGGTTTACAGAGAGTCAGCATATTGCCCCCAACAATCTGGGTCCTCATTTTACCCACCTCGGAAGGATGGAAGGCTGAGTCAACCCTGAGCCGGTGAGATTTGAACCGCTGAACTGCTGATCTAGCAGTAGCCTGCAGTGCTGCATTTAACCACTGCGCCACCTTGGCTCTTATCTTATACATAATACTCAAAATTTAACTGTTTAACTTAATTTTTATTGTGACATTTCATCATCCTGTATCCTTCCAGTAGTAGTGCAGTCCAATATCTCTTTCCATTTATAAAATCTGCATTCTAATTGTTTTCTTAATAAGTCTTATGTGGACTTCTCTTGCCCGCTTGTTGTTCATCGCATATCTTGCAAAGACTCGAAACCCGCCATCTGTTCCTTCCATCAGCTTGCCTTTGGTTATCACTGGTGCTTCAGCCAAAATTACTCTCATTGTTTCTGCCAGATTTTCTCCCTTTTCTTCTTCCAGGTTTTGAAGTCTGAGATAGAGTTCCAGTTCGTCAATCTCTCTTTTCAATATTCCAGATGTATCATTTCCCTCCACTCTCAGTTTGCTGTCAATGTCAACAATTTTCTTATCATTTTCTTCATATTTTTCTGCAATTTTTTGAATATCCTCAAATTTCATCATTGTTTTGTAAATATTTTCAACTCTTCCCTCCATTCTTTCTGTTCTTTGTTCTATAGTCTCATGTCCCTTTTCAATGTTCTCAGTACTTATTAGTACTTTTTGAATTTCTAACATAATTATTTGCAATGTTAATTCCTTCTTTTCTTCATGTTGCATCATTTTTCCAGGTTGTAATCATTGCCACTAAAACATCCAAGGCTTATTGCTAGGTTTCAAACAAATTCACTATAATCTTTCAAGTCAAGTCTTTCTCTTTACTCCAGTCCAGCTACTAATAGTACTCCAAAAGAGCTCCTGTATGAACAAATCATGCTCTTCCCACTGTCCCTTCTGATAAACAAAATCAAGGACTTTGAGATATCAGATATTCAAAGAAAGTAGTGTTTCCAAGCCTCCAGCCTCTAGGTGGCAATATTACTTCTTTTTCCTCTGCTTTTACCCCTCTCTTTGTTCTGAGTTTGAGAAAAAATGTTTAAAATCCAACTGAGCATTGAAAGAGATTCTTGATCCACAGATACAAAAAGTAAGGAAAAATAGAAGAAGGAAAAACGAGACCAGTCCAATTTAAAAAATAAGAGGCATTTGTAAGAATTCCATCCATAAAAAAATGAAGTTAAAGAAAGATACAGTAGATAACACACTAATTTTAATATAGGCTTAATCCATCGCTTATTCTCTTCTGTCTTCAATTTTAATTTTACTCTAAGTTTTTTTGGGTGTTCTCTTCTCTAATAGTAAAATTTTTCTCACCATTTCAACACACTCTCTCTCCTGCTTTCTTTCTGTTCAGATGCTGTCCCAACCTTCTGCAGCCTCAATGGCTGCTTCTCTTGCGGAGATCCGGACCCTCACCTCTCTCCAGGCCTTCCGGAAAGCTGTCAAAACCTGGCTGTGCCGGCAGGCCTGGGGTTGATGAGTTCCCCTCCCCTCTCGACTGGTATGGCTGTGTGATTTTTGTGTATTTTAATTATGTGTACTGTTGTTTATGTTCCCTTTCCCCTTTGAGTTGTTCACCGCCCTGAGTCCCCCCTGGAGAAGGGCGGCATACAAATAAACCAAATACTAATACTAATACTAATACAAAAAAACCCAGCTTCTCCTGGATCGATCAGGGGCTTTGCGATGCCCCTGAGATCAACAGGACGTGGCCTTCTCTATCACCATCTCTACAGGATGGTTTAGGTCCAAAAAGACCGTCCAGCAACAGAGATATCAACAGCAATCCTGGGGCCCCATGTCATGTCATGGTGACGTCAGCCCTGCCCTCTCAGCAATGACTTCTTAAGGAAGAGTAATATATCACCTCTTTAAGCATTACAGAACCACCCTCCCTCTCAAAAATGAATTCATGAGTCAATCAAATATATCACTTTTGACAGCAAGATAGGTGGTATATAAAATTAATAGTAAAAATTAATAATAAAAATATTCTGGAAAGCCTTAGCTTTTTCCTGATTAGGAGAGATATAGGCCAAACATACAAATGGCTGAGCTAATAGTTCCAAGAACCATGTGTACACCCCAGACCTCTGTAACCATCCTGGAATCTGCTTCAAGACTGTAGTCCAATTTAGACTAAATTCAAGTGATCTTCTCCAACATATGTCTTGCCTAATCCCTTATAAGGGACCTGGAATAAACACCTGCAACTCAGTCTTTCCTAGAAAGAGTCAGGTCACTCTAAGTATGCCCACCAGACAGTTATTTGCAGATGGCAATACAGGTGGACAACTTTTGATGTTTCAATATTAACCATGGTTCTCATTCATGTTTGGTAAGGTTCATTCCTTGTCATTCTCTAATGGTGATGTACAGTGACGTGCAGTCAGGGGAGGCTGGGGAGGCACAGCCTCACCACTGTCAATCATGAAAAGGAAAAAAAATGTAAACGGGAAAAGGTGAGTGCTGAGGTTAGGCTAGCTAGCTGCTGCCACATTGTGAATGACTGCCTGTTTTAAAAAGCCTCTTAAAAAGTGCCCTCTACTATGAGGCAGGAGAACTGCATGCCTCATCTAGTGTGACTTTTTAGACGCTCGAGCAGAGTTAAGCGAGAGTTAAAAGCCTAAAAAATCCTGAAGTAGTTGAGGCACGCAGTTAGGTCTCATAGTAGAGAGCGCATTTTTTAGAGGCTTCAACTCTGTCATTCTGTTTAAAGCTGCAGCGTGGTTCTCACTCTTCCTCCTCTCTTTCTCCGTTTCTGATGCTCCCCCCCACCCCACGCTCCCTCTTTTCCTTCAAATTTCCTTTTTTTCTTTTTTCTTTAATAAATGCAATGCTCAGGCGTTCTCTCCTCTCCCGCGACACCCCACTGATTAAAGCACTTTCTTTTGCCCATCTGTGCTTGCGGCAGAGCTCAGGCAGGCTGCCGCGAGCTCAGGCGGGCAAAAGAAAGTGCTATAGTCAGTGGGGTGTCGGGGGAGAGGACTGCCTCACCAGCCATAAACCTCACCGCACGTCATTGGTCGTGTAGGTGTTTGCTTCATCTCCCTCAACATACCAGTAAACCCAGGATATGCAAAAGAAGAATTATATGGGAACAATGCAATCCAAAGTCCCAACCATCCTCTCATTCCAAACAGTGGCCAAGGCTTTAGTCAGATCATGGACCAGACTTTCACGAAGACCCCTAAGTTCCCTTTGAAACCCAGGGGAGTCCATTAGTTACCATTCCGTTTTTCCAGATACAGTGGCGAGTTTATGAAGTTTATGCTTCATTTTTTTCTGTCTACTGAGGCCAAAATTCTTTTATCTAAAAGGCATTCTAAAATGCTAGAATTATCTTTTAAAATATACGTCTTCAGAGTATTTATTTGCAATTTCCTTTTTTTAATTTCAAAACTGTATTTTTCTAAATATAGTACCACATTCAGTCCATTAATGTTTAAGAATATTTTTATTTGATCCAGAATGTCAGTTATTAATGTAATTTATGAAAATAGAGCTGCTGTTTGATCTAGTTTTGATCACCTGTCTGTTCTGGATCTTTTGGGATTTGTTCTGTTGCTGTCAATGTTTCGAGCACTTTAATAGTGTCCTCTGCTTTGCCACCATCCATAAAAATCTTGAGATGAAATGGAATGGCCCATGGGTATTTGATCTTTCTTTCATGGAGACAAGATGTCAAAAATCTCACATCTCTTTGCTTTCAAAATGTATCCAAAGCGGCCTCTGGCAAAATCTCTATTCTTCTATCTCCAAGCTGAATAGAATAACATGCCTTTTTAATTGCAGCGCTGAATTAGTTGCCTTTAAATATCTAAACCTGACAAATAGGTTCTGCAGCGAGTTTTTTCTAATTGCTGTCCAAGAGCTCGTTCTGTAGTCAGTCCAAGCAGAATATTTTGGGTTTTTTCACTGAATCTAATTGAATTTTCAAATTTTAAAGGCTACCCAACTCAAGTAATGTGATTCTTGGCTGCGTACAACAAAAATAAACAATAATGAAATGACGCTATCTCATTAAAATAACCTTCCAAAATATAAAATGGTAACCCAAAGGGGATAATTGAAGAACTAAGAGGAGCTCCAATGCCTAAGGAAAAAACCAAATTTTAATAGCTTTTCTACAGGCAAGGAGCCTGGGGTATCATCATGTATCAAGGAAGGGCATCCCTCTGGGAAACAGGGTTAGTCATTAAAAAGGTACACTATCATGGCCCTATAAGATGACAATTGTTACATGAAGAAAACTGTAACGTGCTCTATCTGTGGAAGCATGTGATGGGAACGATGTTCTAGAGAGAAGGTGGCACCTTGGATAACCCAATCTTATACCATGTAGGACTTTAAAAGTGAATTATCTATTCTCTCAGCCAGTCCAGCTGTATTAATAAGCAATTTCCAAATGAGCTTGGAAAATGAAGCATTCTGTTAAAGGTGCTGACCACAGTTAGAACAGATTCGATCATCTCCCAATGCACAAAGCCCATTGAAGAGCAGTGTATTACAATTTTGTTGTGAAGAGCAACTGCTTCGGGCAGTTGTGGGCGATCTCTGATCCTCTTTCACTCACCAGCTCTTTATCCTTCATCACAATCATCAACTGCACTTTTCATGTCAAAAGGTGTAGTCAGAAGAGGGCTGTGGAAATATCTACAGACCCCTCACATCCTGACATAAATTGTTTCAACCTCTACCCTCAAAATGATGCTATAGGGCCGTGATGGTGAACCTAAGGCACGCATGCCACAGATGGCACATGGAGCCATATCACCAGCACAGGCACCGTCAGCTCCAGTGCACATGCGCATGCCGGCCACATGATTGTTGGCCTTCCAGAGGGCCAGGGAGCTGTTTTCACCCTCCCCAAGCTTCAGGAAAGCCCCTGGAGCCTGGGGAGGGCAAAAAACGGGTCCAATGGGCCAACCAGAAGTTCAGAAATGAGCAAACCGGTAGTAAAAAAAATGGAAACCCACACTGGATGTGACTAAGGTGAGAGTGATAATATGGAAGGCCTCCTGATCCAGGAATAGATGCAATTGTCATCTATAGTTGTACAAAGGATCTTCTGACCACTGTTTTCACCCTGCAGTTCAAGCATGGATTGTCATAAGGACCTCCAGATTGTCCACCAAATCTGAACAGAGGTCAGGCTCCACCATCCAAAATGAAAGAAGGATACTCTCCAGTTCCCTTATCCAGGGGACCTGATCAATGGATTTGCTCTGTTTGCATGGAATTTTTGATAAGCCAACAAACGATGAGCTTCTCTTTCTCCATTCTGCCATCTCTTACTCATTTTTAACCAATGGCAAATTTACTACATTGGCAAATGATTTTTATCCTTTGGGGGGGAGACTTTTCTCTAAACAAGCTCAGAAAAGGATATTAACTTGTTAAAAGCAAGGTAACCTTTAAAGATTCTACTTCAGCATTTAATGCTCATTCCTTCACATCAAATTTTTTTTGGGGGGGAGAAATAATCTTTTTATAATATAGTTGGATAGTTTCAAAGAGTTCTGCAGTATTGATTTTAATTAGTGAAACATATTCATTATGAACTCAGGTATGCCTTAACTTATATGAAAGGCAAGAAATAAATTCACTAGTCTGCATCTAGCTGATTTGTCAGCATTTAATTAATTGGAGACCAACAGAGCAGATTATTTTAGTCCACCCCTCAAAAACCTATAGACAGAACATTAATTCGTGTCATAAATGCTCTAGTGCATTAGCATCATGCTGTTAGAATGTGGAAATGTGTGGCCACAGGGAACATAACAGAATGCAATTTGATGTTTCCTCCCTTTAGGTTTATTCCAGCCACATTTTATTATATTGTCATGCAACCTTTTTTTTTTAGCTGGTGGAAGAATAGCCTAAGATAAGAGGGATGTGATTTTGTACCTCGGCTTTCCTAATCTTGAATACCACTGAGGCTTTGGAAATAAATATTTGCTTAGGAGATGGGGATGGGGTGGGGGAACTGTAAACATCAGACAAAAATAAAAGCAAATTCCCCCCAAAAATGGGTTTCAAAGCATCTTTACAAGACTTGGGAAACTACAGGTGGCCTTTGACTTATAGGTTCCACCACAAAACCGCGGTCGCCTAAAGCGCGCTTGACGAAACCGCGTACCTGACGTCATCACAGCGCGACGAAAAAAGCACGCTGTGAGAGGTAAAGCTAAAATTAATGCGTAAACCTAAACCTAACCCCCCCAAACCTAACCCTAAACCTAACCCTAAACCTAACCCTTAACCTAACCCTAAACCTAACCCTTAACCTAACTCTAAACCTAACGCTAACCCTTAACCTAACCCTAAACCTAACCCTAACGCTTAACGTAACCCTAAACCTAACCCTAACCCTTAACCTAACCCTAACCCTAACCCTAACCCTAACCCTTAACCTAACCCTAACCCTAACCCTAACCCTAACCCTAACCCTAACCCTAACCCTAACCCTTACCTTTACGTGAATCGGCTTGCTTTAAAAGCGCTTTTTAAAGTGCCCTTTTTTCTCCGTGGTCGTTGTTGTCGCACTGCTGATGATGTCAGCAACGCGCTTTAATCGGGCGCGCTTTAGTGGACCGCGGTTTTGTCGTGCCACGGACTTATAACCATTCTTTAGTGACCATTCAAAGTTACCATAGTGCTGAAAAATATTGGCCTAACCTTTTTCACACTTATGATCACATTTATGATCATAAGTGTGAAAAATATTGGCCTAACCTTTTTCACACTTATGATCACATTTATGATCATTGCAGCTTATCGGTGTCACATGGATCTTTTGGCAACTGGCATGTATTTATGATGGTTGTGGTGTCCTGAGCTCATGTGCTCACCTTTTCTGACAAGCAAAGTAAATGGGGAAGCCAGATTCACTTAACAATTGTGTTAAGAAAAATAATAATTGCAGTGATTCGCTTAACTGCAGCGTAGCAAAAATGGTAAAATGGGGGCAAAACTCACTTAACAACTGTCTTGCTCAGCAACAGAAATTTTGAGTTCAATTATGGTTATAAATCAAGGACTGATTGTAGTTCTTTAAACAGTAGGTAGGAATGTTTGCACTCCATATTTCCAAAGAACCTGAATGACTTCATGGAGAATGGAGATAACATCAACCAGATCTGCTGACATGTTGAATTGGAGATCTTGTGCTACAACTTGCCATAGCCAACTGACTGTGGGACAATTCAATGCTGTATTAATCATTTCATTCAGGTACTTTTATTATTGGTGACCATGTTTTTATTGAAATTATAGTAACTCCTTATTTCTGGATTGATTTTCTTTATTTTATTATTATTGGCCACAGTGCTATCAAAATTATTTTCTTTTGTATTTGTTGAATTGTTCCACAGCAAGTTGTCCCACAGTGAGTTGGCCATGGCGGGTTAGCTGTGGCGAGTTGTCCCATTCCACCTTGAAGCACTGTCAACCCTATTCCATTGGGTCATTAAAGAGAATCTGATAAATCTGGCCGGGAAGTGAGAAAAATAACATTTCTCTCTGATTTGCTTAGATCCAACATTTTCACCATCTGTTGTTTATCAACTAGACCTAAACTTGTTAATTCCAACTGAGTATCTAGCATCCAAATAAACAATACTTCTACTGGTAGGACAAGTGCTTTAAACCACAGCCTACATAACAGTTTTCCCATCTGGACAATTTTTCCCTTTGAACCAAAAGATGTCTTGAACAGGCAAGCCACTAGTAGACAAAATTCATTTTATGTAGTAGCTGGCAGTATGTTTGTTTCTCAGCGGTACAAAGAGTTGACACTGACAATCAATTTATCTGGAGTTGATTTTCAGAATAACAATCTGGCTTTGGTACCAAATTAGTTGTGCAAAGGTCTGATTAAAGCCCACAACAAGATCGCATTTTAGTACCTACACAATGTGGGTCTTCACCACTTCATCACCCAGGTCTTCTTTGACAGGAGACAGAGCATTTTTATGGTTGCCTGGCAACCTATCATGAAAAAGAAAATCACTTGCTGGATTTCTATTCTTGCTGTAATATTGCTGGGCTGTTTCCTTTTGGTGCTAGGATGAGATTTCTCCTGGGGGTTGAGCTTTTCTAGAAACAAGCAGTGAGGGAGAAGACTTAATCAACCAGATATTGAACATCTGTTATAATCCCTTGCTCTTTACACCACAGTGCTAAGTCACTAAGTTAGGGAGAGAAGTAACAGAGGGAGTAGGGGAAGCAGATGCTGATTAGGATGTGAAAAGATTTGAAAATAAAGTCTCTCCAGTCAAGCTGACCCCTGATGCCTACATCCACATGGTTTTCCTGGTTGTTTTCTCAATGTAGTTTCCTATTGCTTTCTTCTGGGGTTTTTTCTTTTTCAACTGACTCTACCATCTGGTGGTTTTCTCATTAAACTGCTAACTGAACCTTGGATTGAATCCAGACTGGCAACCAATGCAGGTAGTATAGCAAAAAAATGTAATATGTGCTGTCTAGAGGCATCAATAAATGCCCATACCACATTTTGCACCAAATGAAGCTTCCAAATCAGTGGTGGGATTCAGCCAGTTCGCACCTATCCGGGAGAACAGTTGTTAACTTTCTAAGCAGTTCGGAGAACTGGTTGTTGGAAGAAATCTCCTTTTGTTTTTTTCCCCCACTTTACAGGGCTAATCCTTTAAGGAAAGCTGGAAGGAAACATTCTGGTGTTGTTTCTAGCCTCATCTTTGTTGCCCTGCTTATAGAAACTGCCTCTCCGGTAACCCTTATTACATTGCAACGGCTAAGGTGAAGTGCCCATCGACATGAGTGGCATTGAGTCGGCCACGCCCACCCAGTCACATGACCACCAAGCCCCACCTACCCAGCTGGTCATTAGGGCAGAGAACCGGTTGTTAAATTATTTGAATCCCACCACTGTTCCAGATGCTCTTCAAGGGCAGCCTCAAGCAGATACACTCACCAAAATCTTTGATATTCCCTCCTTTACAAATAGGGGTTTCCATTTAAAATTTGTTTGTAGATATATTTGTTCTCTCCAAGAGCAGAAAGGGAAGAGAAGAAAACTGAAAATATTTCTCCTTTATCCCATGGAAAACTGAATTTACATTTCTCTGTTCAACCAACCAGTGAAAAATTAAAATCTGGCATAGTAAGTAAATTGTATATTTATACTTTGCATCAAGGCCTCATTCTTTTGGGTTTTTATTTAATAAACTTTATTTTATGAACTTAGAAAAATTAAAAGGGGTGACGGAAAGCAAGAATAGTCAATATTTGGTGAGCTCAAATATCAATGAACTTAACTATTGTAGATAATTAAATATGGGTTACATATTCCAAATCATGGTAATAGCAATAATATACCTGGAGAGATTTCTTTTGCAGAGTTTAAAGAAGAGACTGGCATGAGAAAAACACTTGGAATATATGGTTTAAAACTTGGTTTATGGTTAATGATTCATTGGATCACCATCATGTTCTTCATGCTGCACATTTCTGAGTTCAAATTTGGCCAATCTCTAATTTGTCCATTTGTATTTAAACTGTGTGTACCTGCTATTTTTGCTAATAGATCTGCCATTAACTCAAACCTATTTTGTTTCACAAAAGAATGCAAATATACATGTTCCAGAATAATGTCTTTCTTCCCCCTCTCTCCCCCTCCTTCTCTCCCTTTCTCTCTCCCTCTCTCTCTCCCTCCCTCCCTCCCTTCCAGATTTTCTACTATTCAAGAACCAATCAGTTCTTCTCTTTCCCTTAAAATGGAGTGGAAAGAGCAATATTTCATCCAAGAGAGAGAAAACAAAATTAATCCTCCCACCATGTTCACTATTTCAGGAGAATGAATTAAAGTGACATTTGTATACCTCATAGGAAGGTGATGTATAAACTTGGGTTCTGTTGATGGAGGAAGAAACATGTTTAATCATTATCAAGAGGAATCATATGTCTGTGTCAAACATATTTATGAAAAATTATATTGGGGCATGGCTAATGTAAGCTTATTTGGGCAATGGAATTAGACAATAGTATTTGTTATGTGTATGTGCGTATGCCTGCATGTGTGTGTGTGTGCGTGCACATGTGCACTATACTCTCTCATAGCTCCCTTTGTGAGCCTTCATGGGGATTTTAAGACAGATATCTACATGTCTCATGCTGAGTTGTTAATTTGACTGACTTTATGAAATGGCAGATGAACCCAATGAAAGAAAAGCTAGTTTGCTAAGATTGAAAAGCATGGAGAGGAATGGTGAATGGTGTTGATTATATTTAGTGACATTTCTCCCCTGTCTTCATCTTATGCCTTTAATTTATTTGGTTTGGTATGAGCTGGCTCTCCATTATAGTGTGCATGGATACGAATACCTAAACAAGCTCTGTACTAATTCTCTGTAATAGGCTTTGCTGATAAGGACCTGGAAACAGATGACTGTTTAGATTATCAAGCGACATTGTGCTCATCATGGAAGGGAGGGGCTGCAGAGGCAGAGCTGGCAAAAGAGGGGACATCTGAAGCCATCCAGGACAGTGCTGGAACCTCAAAGAGAATTTTGAGAAGGAGCAGGGGATAGAAGGTAGCTGAAGGTGCTACCATGGCAACAATGACCTGAGCCATTTCTAGTGGCTATGTTAAGCATTGCCTGTTGAGCTTAATCTCTAGAAGGAATGGCTAGTGAGCCCAAAATGAATTAAGCAGTCTTTTGTCCTTCTGAACGCTCATCTGTTCATGACTGGTGTGAGGTCTATGATTTTGCCTGAGGATGAGACCAGGAAAAGCACCATGAGATCCATCAAAACAATGCAAATAGCATGGAAGCTTTGCCAAAAGACAGACAGGAAGAACATGATCAGAGTTGTACCTGGTTATTAATAAGTTCCAAAACAAAGGCCAATTCATCTGACTGAGAGATATGGAAAGTTTACCATTAAATTCTGTAAGCTTCTTTGTTAAATCTACAGTATATGAGTAGCTTTAGTATTTAGGAACCTAAAGGATTATGTTGATACTGTGTACACCAGTGGTTCCCAAACTTGGCAACTTTAAGACTTGTGGACTTCAACTCCCAGAATTCTCCAGCCAGCAGAGCTGGTGTACACGTATAACACAACTTGCAAAGATGAGCTTACTTAGAGTTGCTCCAAGGCTATAAGTGGTCTGGTACTTTTGCATTAGGCGGAGAGGGAAAAGCACTTCCAAAGGAATGCAAAATAATTAATGAATTGGAAAAGTCCTGATTAAATTGCTTTTTGCTGTCTTTTAAGAGAATAAAAATGGGGCCCAAAGAAGTAACAAAACTTAGGAAGTTATGGGCTCTCGCCTCTTTCAATTAGATTTCTTGAACTTGTAGACATACCCCATCAGAGTATGATTTCCTAACCCCTTTTCTGAGTTTTGTGTAATATTGCCAATCCTGAAAAAAGCAATTGCTGGTGTGTGTGTTACTTTAGAACACATGAAATATCCATTATTGCTTAGTGTTCGTGAATTAATATACCATGGTTTGTTCAGTAATCCTGCTTTAAAAATTCCATCTTATTGCCAGTTGTGAACCCAGCATTAAATGCTTAATTAATTCCTAGACTTTGTATGAGACTTAAGTTCTGTCACAATTTTTACTCAAAGGTTAATCAGCCCAAACCCAAACTAAGCACAGTTACTCCACCACCAGGGACATTACAAATTTTCCAGTTCTTCACTTGGAAAGAAAAGGAATTGGGTGTATTCAGTCTTTATTTATTTAAAACATTTATATAGCAATCCCTCTTGAAAACAATCCTGGAGGGGTTACAATCAATAAAACAATATAAAATAGTATAAAATTAACAGCAAGCACCACCACCACCCCCCAAAATAGGAAAAAACAGGAAAGAAACACTTGGTGCCACAACTACACTAGGTATCCAATAAGCTTAATGTACCTGGAAATTGAGGGGAAAGTACATTCCGCTCCCCACTGGCCTAGCCTTTTTCTATTATCATCATGTCCTCTCTGAAAAAAGAATATTTTCTCATACCAAATCCTGCTGGGTTGTTGTTGTCAGTTGCGAAATCGTGTCCAACCCATCGTGACCCCATGGACAACGTTCTTCCTGTTCTTCCTGTCCTCTGTCATCCACCAGAGTCCATTTAAGCTTATGCCCACTGCTTCGGTGACTCCGTCCAGCCATCTCATTCTCTGTTGTCCCATTCTTCTTTTGCCCTTAATCTTTCCCAGCATTAGGCTCTTCTCTAGTGAGTCCTTCCTTCTCATTAGGTGGCCAAAGTATTTAAGTTTCATCTTTAGGATCTGGCCTTTGAAAGAACAGTTAGGGTTGATTTCCTCTAGGACTGACCTGTTTGATCACCTTGCAGTCCAAGGGACTCACAGGAGTCTTCTCCACCACCATAGTTCAAAGGCTTCAGTTCTTTGGTGCTCAGCCTTTCTTATGGTCCAACCTTCACAGTCATACATTGCAACTGGGAAAATCATAGCCTTGGTTATATGCACTTTTGTAGCAGGATGATGTCTCTGATTTTAGTATGCTGTCTAGATTTGCCATCGCTTTCCTCCCCATAGCAAGCGTCTTTTAATGTCTTGACTGCAGTCCCCATATGTGGTGATCTTGGAGCCCAAGAAAATAAAATCTGTCACTACCAGCATTCAAGTTACTTAGTTGCTAATTAAGTATGAATGAGGGGAAAAAACTATTTCAAATGCAGGAATGAATTGGACCACAGTGGTACAATGCTAAGGATGTTGAACTACAATTAAGAAGACCCAGACTCAGGAAGTTCACTAGATTGTTTAGAGCTAGGTGTAATCACTCAGCCTAACCTACCATGTAGGTTGTTGCAATAGTGAAAAATTGGATGCAGAGAATGTTATAAGCACCTTAAGCTCCTAAAGAAAATTCATAGTATAAAACATATGAATAATAATTAGTTTAAATCATATTTATTACACAGACTACACTACACAGATCGTAAGTAGGTTATATATTATCCTGTTCAGGATCGGGGGGGGGGGGGGAAATCCAATGCAAGTTACAATTGGTCTAAGGTTTGACAGGAGTATTACAGAGAAGGCCATCAGGTTGATGTGATAGATTAAGAGTGCAGAAAAGCAATAGTCTAGGTTTTTTTGGAAGTTCTCTGGAAGGTGTAGAGCATAAGAAAGATGATCTTGGCAGAAATATGCAAGAACTGTTACATAGGCCAAAGGGAACTGAAGCATTTTTTTAAAAAATCCAGAAAACTGCGTCAACATTCAGATGTAGCTCAGGAAGATGTTATCCCAATCAGTTGTCTTTTTGGAAGCTGAACAGCACTGGAAATATTGTTCCAGGGTACTATTTGCTGCTTCTGGCTATCAAACTGAGGGATGACAGATGGACTCTTAGATTTTGGATTAAAATTCTTCTGAACTGCATAGTGAAGACATGATCTGAGACCAGATATTCACATAAACCATGAAGACAGAGCAGATGGCATAGGAACACTTGAGATGATTCTTTGGCTGTGAATAACCAATGTACCAATTTTGAGAAGGTATTGATGATCACCATCAGTGGTGGGTTGCTCCTAGTTTGGCCCGGTTTGGCCAAACCGGTAATAGAATTGTGGCCTGATCCGCAGAACTGGCAGCAACCCAGGCTAGCCACGCCCACGAATCAGTTCCCTGATCTCTTATGCCATTGCCGGCATGTTTCTGCGCATGCACAAAAAATATTTAGTCAACTGCGCATGCACCAGATAATAAAGTCCAGGGATGGTAGTGATTATAGTCTTTAACAATGGCAGCAGGAGTCCGGAAAGCTGAATCACTAGTATCAATCAAAGTCACAATGATTGCCAGAAAATATTAGTAACTTCTCAGCCAGGAAAGCTGTCTCAGTCTCCAAATGGCAAACCAAATGTCAAAATGTTTAATTCATCTGACCTCAGATTGGAAAACAATTTATAATGGAGATCTTCACAACAAATACATTGTTCATTCCTTAATTATTTTATTGGAAACCACTAAGGACTGCATAGGATATTTCCTGAGAGTTAATTTGAATAGTATAAAGGAATTGATAGCCAATTAGAGTAAAAAGACTGACCTATTAAACCAGTACCTTCAATGATTCTTGGAAGTATTTAAAGTTATATGTTAAACAGTCTTAATTTCGGTTTAGCCAATCACCACAGATGGGGACTGCAGCCAAGAAATTAAAAGACACTTGCTCCTGGGGTGGAAAGCTATGGCAAACCTAGACAGCATACTAAAAAGCAGAGACATCACCCTGCCAACAAAAGTGTGTATAGTCAAGGCTACTTTAAATACTTTGGCCAGCTAATGAGAAGGAAGGGCTCACTGGAGAAGAGCCTAATGCTGGGAAAGATTGAGGACAAACGAAGAAGAGGAGGACAGAGAATGAGCTGGCTGGATGGAGTCACCAAAGCAGTAGGCATGAG
Organism: Thamnophis sirtalis; assembly: GCF_051295495.1. Taxonomy (NCBI): domain Eukaryota; kingdom Metazoa; phylum Chordata; class Lepidosauria; order Squamata; family Natricidae; genus Thamnophis; species Thamnophis sirtalis. Next base: position 90,918,447 of record NW_028261383.1, on the reverse strand, counting down.
GTGGCTGGATGGAGTCACCAAAGCAGTAGGCATGAGCTTAAATGGATTCCAGAGGATGGTAGAGGACAGGAAGGCCTGGAGGAACGTTGTCCATGGGGTTACAATGGGTCGGACATGACTTCGTAAAACAACAAGGTTTCAATGCATCTGAATTGACTTACATTTTCTTTTGCCATATTGTAAGTGTTTGGTGTGGGGGTTTTTTCCTTCCAAATTTGGGGGCATCAGTTGTTCGTGTTCACTGATTCATTGTTTTAAATTTTTCTTTTGCATCTTATTTATACCTCCAACAGAATAAATTTTGAAAACAAAGAACATGTAAAATGAAATAGATCTCATATAACTTTGAGCAATGACTTGAGCATATTGTTAGGTTATTATCATCAGTGTTACATTCCAATGCTGAATCCACAAAACCAAAAGAAAACAAAAACAAAACCCAAACCATATTATGGCAGATTGCAAAGTGTGTGGAGGAGAGCTTGACAGGCATCCCAAGAGAAAGGCTTCCTTCAGGGCGGCAGCAATCAAGTTCTTTGTTTAGGTCCCAATAAGAATCAGATTAACTGCTATCTACATGGAATTAATTCTTCAACATTAAAAAAATACCTGCTTGTCCTCAATCAGGGACAAGAGCAATTGTGGGTAGAAATAAATGTTACTACATGGAGACAAGGGAAGAAGCTGGCATTTCATTTAGGCCACTTTCACTTAAAGTCCTCTGGTCAGATTTCCCAGCCAGTGTATAGATCAGATTGATTAGACTACAATTAATGAGAAGAATGGTAGCATATATTCTTCATGGAATCAAATATTGTGGTCCTTTAAATTGCTTCTAGTTTAGACTGATAATACCTCGTTCAGAACAGCAGAATAACAAAGTTGGAATGGACCTTAAAAGTCTTCAAGTCCAACACCCTGCTCAAGCAGGAAAGCCTATGTCATTTCAGACAAGAAACAAAGCACACAAAACAAACCATGATCAAGACACTAACAGTGCAGAGATACTTCAGTTACAGAGAATATTACTGGAATCTGATCAATATCTTCCAGTAGTTGTCTGGAGCCATTCTTTTAAGGACTCAAAAAAACTAATGACATGTACAAGGCATTCAGAAAGTATTCAGACTCCCTTCACTTTTGTCAATTTTGTTGTGCTGCAGGCATTTTCACTTCGTCATTTTGGGGTACTGGGTGTAGATTAATGAGGAAAAATGAATGTCAACAACTGTAAAATAAGGCTGCGGCATAACCAAATTGACAACAAAATTGAAGAGGGTCTGAATACTTTCTGGATGCACTTCAGGAGCCTTAACAGAGAGCCTCAATAGGGTTGTGTCTCCAACTATCCTAAGTCTACATTGATTCCATCCAGATTATTGATAGGAACAAAATCGCAACAGAGACCATGAACATCAACTCAATACATTCAGGTTTGTGTGCTATTTGTTTAATCAGAATCAGTTTAACTGTTGATAGGACTTAGATCAGAGATGGCAAAACTTTTTTGGCTCCTGTGTCAAAAGCGGGGGAAGTGCAGGGAGGTTGTAGGCAGGCGTGCCACACCCATAATGGTACGTGTGTGTGACCAGTGCCCTCCTGCTTTTGGCATGGTTTTCACTCTCCTCAGGCTCCAGAGGCTTTCTAGGAGCCTGGGGAGAGTAAAAACAGCCTCCCCCCCCGACTCCCCCCTCCCTTCAGCTTCCCTGAAGGCTCCGGAAAATGGACCTATGGGGAACCTGGAAGTTTAGGAATGGTGACTTCCGGTTTGTCCATAGGCCAATTTTCGACCTCTGGAACCTTCAGGAGGCTTCCCTGAAGGTTCCAGAAGGTGAAAAATGGACCTACGGGGAACCTGGAAGTTCAGGAATGGTGACTTCCGGTTTGTCCATAGGCCAATTTTCGACCTCTGGAACCTTCAGGAGGCTTCCCTGCAGGCTCCGGAGGGCGAAAAATGGACCTATGAGGAACCTGGAAGTTCAGGAATGGTGACTTCCGGTTTGTTCATAGGCCAATTTTCGACCTCTGGAACCTTCAGGAGGCTTCCCTGAAGGCTCCAGAGGGCGAAAAATGGACCTATGAGGAACCTGGAAGTTCAGGAATGGTGACTTCGGGTTTGTCCATAGGCCAATTTTCAACCTCTGGAACTTTCAGGAGGCTTCCCTGAAGGTTCCAGAAGGCGAAAAATGGACCTAGAGACAAACCAAAAGTGAATTCCGGTTTGTCTGTAGGGCCAGTTTTTGCCTTCAGGAGCCTTCAGGGGGCTTCCCTGAAGGCTCCAGAGGCCGAAAAATGCCCCTACGGCCAAACTGGAAGTCTGTTACTGAACTTCTAGTTTGTCCATAGGGCCAGTTTTTCGCGCTCCAGAGGCTTCAAGGAAGCCTCCGGAGGCCAAAAACGGCTTCAAAAGAAGGCTGAAGTCAGCTGACCAGCGTACACATGCAAATGGCTGTTCCATAGGTTTGCCCTCATGGACTTAGATGAAACTCAAATCAGATTGTAGATCCAGCATGTTGAGATTATGGATAGCTCTAAAGGGTTTGCAATTTCTTTTTTTTTTTTTTTCCATCGCTGCATTTAGTTTCAGTCCAACTGAGTTTGGTAAGATTTATTTTTGAGTCTCTGCACTGCCCTTTTATAATTGCTTGAGGTTTTTTTTTACATGTAGGTATTAATACAGTATTCTACAACAAGGCAACCCCGCCTCATAAATATATATTACTTGTGAACCTAATTTGATTTTACTAAGTGTCTATAATTCACTAAAGCTCGGACTTGTAAACTATGATCATTATCTACAACTGGGGTGTCAAACTGGTGGCCCGTGGGTCAGATGCATCACGGGCGTGCTGCATCCATTCCAGTTCCGTGAATGGGAAAAGTGTCACAAAACATCACGTGATGGCAACATGACATGGCGAGTTTGACATTCATGATGTACGACTATAGGCAATACCTTGCACAGAGATATTTTTCAATAACTAGTTGCACTAGTTATACTCTTGTTTACATGGCACAAATGGTTCAGTGCCGTTGTAACTTTAAGTGAACTGTAGTAAGTCGAGGACTATCTGTATTAAATATTATGTAGAAGCATATTTCTATGGCTACTCTCATTATTTTTTGTTTGCTTGTTTATTATATTTGTATAAAGCCAAATCTTTTATATTTATAATGGCTTGCAATAACAGTAAGATGTCCATTGTAAAATAACAATGGACTACATTGGACTAAAATAACAAATGTGGACTACAATTTCACAAAGCAAAGGAAAATAGGTACAGTATATAATTGCAAATAAATAACCGATAGATAAAATTTTGTTGCAGATGGTTCCTTCCCCCTTAAGACCTCTCAGAACAGCATGAAAGTAAGACTGTTGCTTTCTCATTTTTTTAATGACCAAGATGAAGCACTTTTGAACTTCCGCTCTTACAACTGCTACATGAAGGTGATGGAAATGTAGCCTTTTCTTGGGTGATGCACTATTTAAATCAACTATTTCATTTCTCCAACGCATTCAAGGTCTTTCTTCATTGCTGAAAAGATACCCAGACCATGCATTGTCTGGATATGAATTATTCAGCAAAGACTGCCCGCAAGATTAGAGCAGAAGTTCCACTAATTACAGATAAAAGAAAACAATTTTAAGTATTTGGTAAGTCTATAAAAGTAATTAACCTATTCACCTTGCCCCTAATCTTCCCCTGAATGAGAAGTATCAGCTTTTCTTTTCTGTATCACTGAGAGATTCTTTGTAACAAAATCGCTAGACATTCAATACTCTCTGTCCAAACTAATTAACCCAACAGGTCCAGCAAGAGGAAAATAAGAGTTAAGTGTCAGGAATAGAAGCAGAACAATGGAACTAAATCTATTTTTTTTTAAAGATTTTTTTTCCTACCCTTTTTCCTCCACATTTTTATCTACCTCATTGTTTACTATTGTTCACATCTTTTTTCCTCTAATTTTTAACTCTAACTAACTCACTATGGATGCAATAAACTTAAATACTTTATCCCCTAGGGATTTCATTAGTTTCCCCCTCCACTTAAATGAACAAGCTGTAGAGCAGCTTGTCAAACTCAAGGGGTGTCAAACTCAAGGCCCGGGAGCTGAATCTAGCCCGCAGGTTGCCTAGATGTGGCCCCCGGGGCTTCCCATGGGACCTCGGCTAGCAAAATCGGCACTCGGGAGGGCTGTGCGTGGCCCTCCTGAGCTCTGTTTTTGACAGTGATGGCCTCCTGCAACTGTCTGCCAATCAAGCGCAAATCAGTTTTTGCTGATTTGTGCTTGGGCCACCGCAGGAGCTTCTGACATGAGTGATGTCGAGCTAGCCATGCCCACCCTGGTCACATTCTCTGTGTCCCCCAAGGGCCAACACAACCCTGATGCAGCCCTCAATGAAATCGAGTTTGACACCCCTGCTATAAAGAAACCTAAATGTTTGTTTGTTGGATGGTCTTTTGTATCTACCTGCCTTTGCTTGCTGTACCTATTCCTATTTTTCTACTTGCATATGTTGAAATCCCGCTTTTCTTTCCAGATCAATTCACTCTTTTTTCCCCACCATTTCTGGGTTCTTTCCAGATTCTAGCTCCATAATGGCAAACCTATGGCATGCGTTCCAGAGATGGCACACTGAGCCCTCTCTGCTGGCATGCATGCCATCGCCCCAGGTCAGCTCTCCATAGTGTTTCTTTTGTGAGCTGCTGTTTCCTTGAAAACAACGAAACAGAAGGTCACCAAAGAAAAAGATCTTACCTCTTGCCACACTGCCAGTGTTGGGATACCCCGCCTCCCACTGGCCAGCTGGTCTTTGGGTCTTTGCTGCACATGCATGCATGTTGACACATGTGCACATTCATGCACGTCTGCATATGCCCATTTTAGCGCATGCCTGTGTGTTTGTGTATGTCCACATGTGTGTTCATGCACATTCACCCACCTTTCAGTTTGGACATGCACACACACAGTTTGGGTGCTCGGTGACTACAGGGTTTGCTTTTACATCGAACTGTTTACATCACTGTTCTAGCTTCTTCTTTTACTTGTCTGAAGAGTAAGGGTGTCAACAGAGAACCCCCTGATTTATGCTCTTCTGCAAAGTTCAGCTGTGAATTACAAATATTCTCTTCTACTGAAATGCCTGGTTTCTTGATGCTTCACCAACAACTGTGACTGGCATCTCCACTATCATTAAACCCTGAAGCCCAATGCTGTCCAACCTGAAGTTTGGAGATGAGTTGACAAGCAGCACAATGGTGGACTCAAAATTTTAAACTATTATAAACTAGTTACTATATTCTCTTAGATGTTTCTTTCTGAATTTCTTTTTTCCCCTCATGTTATTTGATACAATTTTTTATTATTTACTGGCGCTTTTTTATACTCGCTTCCTTTCTTTATAGTGACCCTGTCTGTGTATTATTCGAATGTTAACTACCTTTAAAATTTACAAAACATTGGAATACAGTAGCTGCAAGTCTGAGAATTTGCAACCAGTATTTTCTTGGCCATATTGGCTGGGAACTCTGGGATGTGTAGTTCCATGCACATGAAAAGTCCCCGTGCTTATTTCCATGCAATAATATTTCAAATTAATACAGCAAGTAGTTTTAGTTTTCCATTCCTTCCCCTCCCAGCTACATACATCTTCCATTCTTTTGACACATCTACACCTTATAGTTTATACTCTGACTAACTATGGATGTGTTTAGATCAATTGTACAAAATATCTATGTTGTGATTGTACTGCAGTTGTCACCCAATGGATAAAATAAAAAGGAACCGATCATCAATTACCTAAATGTGGCAGTTACAAATGGCCCACTCCACAGAACAACTTTTTTAGAAATAAGTGCTTACAATTAAATCTTAAAGTGAAACTTGGCAGGAGTGTGTGTGAGAGAGAGAGGGGGGGAGGGAGGATTTTAAGCACCTGGGAGCAGGACAAGAAGCAATGGATGGAAACTAATCAAGGAGAGAAACAACCTAAACTAAGGAGAACTTTCCTGACAGTGAGAACAATTAATCAATGAAACAACTTGTCTCCAGAAGTTGTGGGTGATCCAATGCTGGAAGAGTTTTTAAGAAGAAATTGGACAACCATTTGTCTGAAATGGTATAGGGCTTCTTGCCTGAGCAGGGTTTGAACTAGAAGACCTGTCCAACTCTGTTATTCTGTTATTTTTCCATACCAATCTTCTTAAACATTTAAATATTTATGAAAAGGTTTATAATATGGATCATAATGCTCAGTTGATGTATTCCCATGTGAAAAAGATCTCTGGTCCCATTTTATAGACTCAAAGCAGGCTGTGTGTTCTATGTGTAGTTTCACAGGAAATTCATATATCTTAGACTAATCTCTTCACAAAATAATGCAACTGTGGTCAATTTGCTTACAAGATTTCTATATTCCATATAGGCTTGTTTATTTATTTATAGCTACCTTTATTATTTTTACAAATAATTCAACTGACCTTCTCTGGGGTCCCCAAAATGACAGGATATCGCCACTTATCTGGAGCCCCCAAAGTTCTCGTGTGCACTTCTGCAATGCTGGCCATGCCCCCCCATAGTCTCCTGCTTTCTAGCCCATCTATTTTCTCCACAACAACCCTGACAGGTAGGTTGAGTAACTGGCTCAAGGTCACACAGCTGACTTTCATGGTTAAGGCAGGACTTGAATTCACAATCGCCTGCTTTCTAGCCCCTTTTACCACCAAACCAAACTGTCTCTCTCTCTCTCTATAGAAGGATTCTTCTTCTTCTTTCCCATAACAGTAACACACCAATTACTACATCATGATGAATACTAAATGATCAACATGACAAGTTTGTTAGCTCTTTCTTTTCTACCTGAAAAAAGCAATTTAGTTGGACCTGATGTGATTTGAGATTTAATCACAAAAAGATGTTTCAAAGCACATGACGAATAAACAAAGCACCTGCCTGTCACACCTTAAAACTTTATTCATATTAAAATTTTACAGTAACATGATTGTACAGTAATCACTATGGTCCAACTAAATAACACCCCAATATTTTATATCAAAATTTTCTTCATTCATTTTAGCCTGATGGTAATCATGAGTAGTGACTTTAATCAAACTTTGGATTTTTTTTTTTTTACTTGATCACAGTACAGTTTCAGGTAAATGAAATTCTCTTTTTCAATTGTTCAATCCTTATTTATTTAATGGAATTCAATTTACTAGATACATGGCAATTTCTGAATACCATCTCAGGGTGAATATATAATTATTCTAATTTGATAAATCAGCTATTTTCCCATTGATTTAAAGGCATCAAGTGTTAAAATAAAATATGTTTTAATGTTAAAAAAATCTCCCAAAGATAACTCAGGATCAAGCAACTTATTTAGCTGCATTATTACATCTTTAGGAAGTAATGGATATTATTACATTAATGAATTTGAGTAAGAAAGCTGGTACAAATGTCTTTCCTATTGATTGGTACAAGATTTTTATTGATTTTAGTCGCAGTCTTGTGTTATTTGAGGTTTTCCACAGCATTGTTTTGCAGAAGCTTTTCTATCTTTTATTGGTGCATTTATAGTCTATTTTGAAAGCTACTGAAGATATCCAAAATCTTTTTAATATGTGAATGCCCCAAATTCGACTGTGATATTGGCTCGAAGTTTTTAAACTACATTACTTTAAATAGTTAATTCTGAAACAGCCTGGTTTTATAAAAAGAAGTCAACTCATGGATAATATTAGAATATTAGTGGACATAATTAATATTTAGTCATATGATTGATTCAAAAATGAATGTGGAGAAAGTCCTTAATATGGTTGTCCTATGTGAGCCTTAGATTGCAAGCAGGAAGTAAGGCAATTACAAACCTTAAAACTTTAATTAGCATGTTATAAATCTTCCATCATAGCCAAGACAGAGCTAAGAGTCGGTAATTTAAACAAGGTCTTGGAGAGTTGAAGGAAAGATTGCTTGTCTCATAAATTATATCAGAGGAACAAGCTGCTAGTTTGAAGAATTCAGAGGGAGGAATGCCAAGAGGAATCAAGACAGTCTATAAGTGCAACACCAGAAAATTCCACAGTCTGATCGTCTGACCTGGAACAGGACACCACAGGAGTACAGAATGGAAGCTGGAGTATAATTTCCAACATGAAGGGGGATCTGGAAAATATTGTTAAAGGTAAAGGTTCCCTTCACACATATGTGCTAGTCGTTCCCGACTCTAGAGGGTGGTGCTTATCTCCGTTTCAAAGCCAAAGAGCCAGCGCTGCCCGAAGACACCTCCGTGGCCATGTGGCCGCCATGACTAAACACCAAAGGTGCACGGAACGCTGTTACCTTCCCACCAAAGATAGTTCCTATTTTTCTACTTGCATTTTTACAGGTTTTCAAACTGCTAAGTTGGCAGAAGCTGGGACAAGTAACGGGAGCTCATTCCATTACACGGTGCTAGGGATTCGAACCACCAAACTTCCAACCTTTCTGATTTGACAAGCTCAGTGTCTTAACCACTGAGCCACTGCGTCCCTTTGTAGCAACATGAAGCATGTTGTTACACAGTCAAAATTCCTGCCATGCTTAAGCATCTCCTCTTCTTCTGCTGCTGCTGGCCCTCTTCAGCATTCTTCCCAAGGATATGACTCCTTACTACTGGAGTTAGTCACCAATTGCACTAAATCAGTCACATCACTTGGAGGCAGTTGCCGACTGTCTGTTGCATCTTGAATGGCAGATGGAGTCTGGTTCTTCCTCTTCAGCATTGGAGTTGGAGGAATTCCTAACAACGGTATAGTTTTAAAATTATTTTTAGAATATGCTAAATTGTTTTTCCAGTTTACTGACTGGATCACAGCTGGTCCTCGATTTACAACCACAGTTGCTACCGGAACTTCCATGCCTAAGTGATGCAGTCATTAAGTGAATTGTGCCCAATTTTACAACCTTTTTTGTCATCATTGTTAAGTGTTCATTTTGCTTCCCCCATTGACTTTGCTTGCCGGAAGCTCCCTGAGAAGGTTTCAAATGGTGATCACATAACCCTGGGATGCTGCAACTGTTATAAATACATGCCGGTTGCCAAGCATGCAAATTTTCATCATATGATTGCCAGGACATTGCAATGATCATGTGGGAGGACCTTTTTCAGTATCGTCATAACTTTGAACTATTGTTAAACAAATGGTTGTCAGTGAGGACTACCTGTAAAATTAGGTCCAATTCACCATCCTATGTTAACACAAATGCACAAAAACACAAAACTTCTCTGAAACAAATCTGGTTGGTTTGCTTGCTTTGGCTTCATCCAACCGTCCAAGATAGTCACAAATTGGACTGCTAGCAATAGCAATAGCAATAGCAATAGCAATAGCAATGGCAATGGCAATGGCAATGGCAATGGCAATGGCAATGGCAATAGCAATAGCAATAGCAATAGCACATAGACTTATATACTGCTTCATAGTGCTTTACAGCCTTCTTTAAGTGTCAGCCTATTGCCCCCAACAATCTGGGTCCTCATTTTACTAACCTCAGAAGAATAGAAGGCTGAGTCAACCTTGAGACGGTGAGAATCAAACTCTTGGAGTGAGCATTGAGTTAGCCTGCAGTACTGCATTCTAACCACTGCCCCACCATGACTCAGTGGTGATAACTTGCTTTCTCTTGATCATCCAGTCCAGGAAAGAAAGTTTGCCATTATGCTGTTTATGTCATTTGGCGCCAGCCCACTTTTCTTTAGTACTTTGAAACTTGTTAGGTTGTCACGACAACCACAAAACCCTGCATTTCTTTTAGATAGAGCAACAGATGTTGAAGTCCTTCAAGGCTATCACTGTGGGAATCTTCAACAGTAAATCTGAGACAGCCTTAATCATGTCAGGCAGAGAAACTCTTGGGCAGCAGAAGGAGCTGTAGAACCCCAGCCTGCCCTGAATTTCAAACACAAGTTATAAAACTTCCAAAATTGTATATTTGTCCCACAAGCATCCCAGAGATGCTAAAGAAGATAGAAATCCTATGGATGCTAGTGACCTACATACCTGATCCTATATACCACCAATATCCTAGGTGCTTTTTTGGGTCCTGCACACAGTTTTTTCTATCACACCCTCTCATGCATTTAAATCAACATTCAATTCTTACTCACTGTTCTTTTTTCCCCCTATTGCTGAATGCCTCTAATCTTTATTCATGTCATCACGCACATTTATTAAGCCTAGAACAAAAAACAAGAGATAAATATGCTAAATAAATAAAAAGAAAGATCCCCAAAAGTGAATTCTTACCAATATGAATGGGCCAAATATCAATTAGATCTGCCTTGTGAAAGTGTCTACCTTAAAATATATCAGCTCAGTAGTTAAAATAAACTCGGTCTTGCTACCGTATGTAACTTGTGTCTTGGAAGAGTGTCATTGTTTTATTCTTTTGCTGCTAAAAATATTTTGGAATTTAAACAGGGAATAGCAGTGAGAAAGACTTAAGTGATTCCAAAGCACACCTCTGCCGATTTGTATGCTCTGCATTTTAACATGATCCTCCTCATTGAATAGATATAACTGCTCTGGAAAGGTGAGAAGAATTGAATAATTATAATTATTGCACTATGCGCAGTGTGTTGTAAATATGTTCATCGAATGAGACTTGCAGACAAAAGGCAGTTCATCTGTCTTCTGGGTTGTAAATCCTGTTCAATGATAACAAATTTTCCTTGCTCATATAAGAAGTGGTAGATGTAGGACTTGCCTGGTGTTTTAAGGCTTTGGAAGCAGATTTTTTGCATCATTATAAAATCCCCAAACAGCTGCATGTGTCAAAGAAGCAGTTGCCTTAAATTTCATCCTTACTGAAAAAAGTTGGTAGTTGTCCTATCTGACTTTGAGTATTAAGCCTATCCAAAGAATTCAAGTAGCAGTTTTGGAGAGTTATCTGTGTAACATATGGAATGTGAAAGTGTACCCATCCAATGCTGTATATTGTACAGGTGGACTTTAAATTATAATGGAGCCTACTTATCATACACATACTCATGAGGGTGATAAAATGGTGACCAACTCAATTTTTCAACATTTTTTTTTTGCAGTGGCCATTAAGCAAACCAATGGTTTCTTGAGGGTGCAGTTTTGCTGAAAACTGGAAATAAAAGCTAGTTTTCATCAAAACCGTTATAAAACACAGTTACGCGACAGATGCTCCAAAAAGCCATAGGTGCAGCCTGATTGCCAAGTGCCCCATGTGCAGCCATGTGTCTGTGTGGAGGAAACCATCAGAACTTCAAATGTGAGTCTACTTGGAAACAACTTCTGGACTTTGTGCTTGAGGTGAAAAAAATGAAACTTTGATTTTGGGGTTTCCGGATTAGCTTGGAAAGGATTAGATAGGTTTGTTGTCATAGAAATGGCTAGCTTATATTATTATGTAAAAGTAAAATGTTGAAGTTTGATGCTATTATGCTATTCTACTGCACCAAAAGGAGTTGGAAGTCAATGTCGTGTCTTTCTTTTTTCCCTTTTCCCTCTCTTATTTCCCTACTATTTTTTTTTGTATTTTTATATTATGTTTATAAGCTAACATACAAATAATAATATTTTAAAAATAACTTAAAATGTGGGTCGTAAGTATCTACCAAGTAGGGCTATCAGAACATCAGTCACTAAGCAACCAGTTGTAAGTCAAAGTCTATCTGTATTGGAAGTTACAGCTACTGATACTCTAGTAAAAATATCATGCTAGTGGAATCTAAGAAAATGTTGTTTGTGGGAGGGATTATTTTGGTCACTTATTTTCTTTACTTTGGGCTTAGGTTAACATTTCCTGAGTTCCCCCTCAACAATCCTTTAACTCACACATCAAATTTCTTGGTATAAAACACAGACCAACAAAAAAGGGGGGTGAGGGGAAATAACGTAAGTACAGAATTTCTATTAAAAAGATGCACATGCCTTTCAGAAATATATGTTCATTATATTCGATAAAAAATTAGGAAGAGTCAAGATCCATTTTGGCCAGCCATTAGATGAGATCACTACAGGGGTGGGTTTCAGGCGGTTCGCGGCGGTCCCCGCGAACCGGTTGGTCGGCGAACCTGGAAGTTACTTACGCCAAAGGGTCCACCCGCCTGCCCGCATTTCTTACCCAGTTTTGACGAGTTCTGTGCTTCCACGCATGCGCAGGACACATACAGCGCCTGCGCGATCCTCCAGGAGCAGCTGGAGCATCGCACAGAAACTAGTACGCATGCGTGCACTGCGCGCGTGCACGAAGACACCACCGGCCCCGTTCCAACCGAACCGGTTGGAACGGGGCGAGAAACCCACCCCTGGATCATTACCTATTGGCCACTCCACTTAGATCAGTTTACATCTGGCATAGTTTTTCCTTTAGGGATTCCTTCTACATCTGCTGAAGCCCTGACTGAAACCAGAGCACAAAATGGATGGAGCTGCAAATGTTATATTGTGAGCTGTTCAAATTGTGTTTAAGTTGGATAAATCTTTAAAGAAATAAATAGGTGATTCTAATCTTCATTCAGCATGCAGACCTCACGGAGACATTTTTATACTAGAAGTAAGAGTAAATACAATTATGGAATAACTGGCATGTAATATTGGTTGGAGAAAGAATTACAATATTAGTTTAAAAATTAGCTTGGTTACAATCTGCCAGACAGGTTGGAAATGTAAACAAATAAATGAGAAAATTAAAACAGGCCACCCATTATTATTATTATTTTTTGCTTCGGGCAGTGTGGATTTCAACTTCAATAGGTCCTCTCCAAAATACTGCATTAGAGCAACCCCACAAACTCACCAGAAAACTATAAGCCTCAGAGGTGCATTTCCAAAAGACAACTGGACTTTCTTGGTTTTTCCCTTGAAAACATTTTGCTTCTCATCTAAGCAGCTTCTTCAGTTCTGAGCTTCTTGGATGAGAAATGAAATGTTTTCGGGGGGGGGGACCACAGGAGTTCCCTTTTGGAAAAGCACCATGACCTAGATGATTGAGAATCTCTGTAGACAAAACTGTAAGCCACTGTTGCTCTTAGAGCTGCACATTTGACCCTAAATAATTGAATATTTAAGCTCTCACAACGGACAAGAATGCCTTTGCTAAATGTCATAAGACGAGTCATACAGGTTCAGATCTCTCTACAGACGAGAGGGACTGCAGAGAGTCTCCTCAAGTCTAGGGCAGCGAGTCACTCAATGGGAAATTTGCCTCTTGGAAGGAATAACCAAGCTTGGCTCCCACTTTCGATCTGCCGCCCAACGACCGAACGGAGAAGCGAAGAGGCAGGAGAGATGAAGCGGGGGCCAAGCCAGGTCATTCCTTCCAAGAGGCAACTTACCATCGAATGACTCGCTGCCCTAGACTCGAGGAGACCCTCTGCAGTCCCTCTCATCTGGCCGGGATGCCAGCGAGAGTGTTGGGCTGAAGGAAGGACACTCTCACTCTCTCTCTCTCTCTCTCTCTCTCTCTCTCTCTCTCTCTCTCTCTCTCTCTCTCTCCTCTCTCTCTCTCTTTCTCTCTCTTTTTTTCTCTCTTTCTCTCTCTCTCTCCCTCCCTCCCTCCCTCTCCAGGCTCCTCTCCTATTATCGTGGAAGGCGTCTCACAAAAACCACTGTGTAGCAGTGCTGCACTGTGTTTTGCACCCACGCACCTTAGAGGGAACATTGAGCCCAGCATCAAGAGGTGCTGCATGGGGTGGGGAAAGTGCTCAGACGTGGCAGAGTTTGAGGGAGCATGGGGAGGGGGGGGGAGATGGCATGGGACAGGAAGGGTGCTTCCCTACTCCCTCTCTTTCTTCTGAATGGATTCCTAAAATAACCGTAATTAACTTTCCCTTTGTTAGCACTTCTTCCATAGACTCCATTTTGTGACATGCTGTAAGTAGCAGAGATTCTCATATTTGTTCTTTGAATCTTTCTTCACTTCACTCTTGATATCCCACCTTTGTTTCAGGATGGTAGGACATTGACATTTTTATTTATACTCACATAACTAGAAGTGTCACAGATTAAGCTTTAAAGAGTTTAAGACAGAAAAGACCAAAGAATGATGTGCAAAAGATTTTGTAAAAGAGAGCAAGTATTGATTTCTTGTCCTTCAGTTTCAATTTTGAAAATAAACTCCGGTAGTGACACCTAGTGGCTACTCCCTAGCTATACAGTTTTCATATGTTTTGATTTCAAGGTTTAAAGTAAACAAATTGAAATGGCTGACAAATTGGTTCTTCTGGGGTTTTAGCGGAATAGCATGGCATGAAAGTCACTTCATTCTGTGTACTTGCCTATTTCATGCTTCTCTATTGACATTGAGTTTCCAGGTATCTTCTTGCTATAAATTGCAAAGGTTTCACTGTGATTCATTTTGCAGTAGGTTTCATGTACCATAGACTTACAAAGGAGGGAGCAGAATTACATTTTGTGCTCTGCTGAATTCCTGTTTCCCCAGAGATGGAATGAAATGGACATATTTAGCCCTGGGAAGAGAAAAAACTTAGAGGGAAATGATAGCATTCTTCAAATATATCTGAAAGAATGTCACACCAAAGAAGGTCAAAACTTGTTCCCGATCATTCCAAAGCGCAAGCTTTGGAATAAAAACCAGGGCATATAATTTTATAGGAAGGCAGATTATAATTATAATTGAATGCTAGGAAAAATATCCTAACAGTAAGAGCAGTGAGTGAACCGATGTATGTGATAAAATAGAGGCTAGAGGAGCTTTAAACTGGATTAATCTGCTAAAAGAGCTTTAATCTGGATTCTTGCATTAAGCAGAATATTGTACTCAGTAGTCTAATATCTCCCTCCAACTTCTGTAATTCTATTTTATGCTGTTGTATATATATATTTTCTCTATTGGAGGGCCTACTTGAATCAATAAACAGAAATGTGTGAGGGAACCCAAGATATTTAAATGATTTATTGAATTACAGTTCAATCATGTTATCAGTTCAATCACATAACTCCTTTTGCACACACATACACTGCCTGTATATATTTAATCTGCAACCTGTTTTTCCTTAAACAAAATACTATTTAGAGTTATTTAATTGGCAATATAGCCACAATGGATATTTTCGAATGTGCTTTTCACAAGCTCTCAGATTTCCAAATGTGTCCCTTGCTCAAAAAAGATGCTTATTCTATTCTTGTCAGGAGCCCACCCATTGGTGCTAATGTAATGCAGAAATGCTTTTGAAGGAGGTGATTATTTTCCAGCCTAATTATATTTTAATAGCTAGTTGCTACTCCATTTCCTGGAGGTGAAGACCAGAATCTAGCCTCCTTGAGACACAACTTTGATGATCGTAGAAAGACTGGGTGAAGTGAAACCTAGCCATCTGTTTGACTATGTAACATACTCATTCTATGCGTCTGAGAGCACACTAATCTAAATGCTTTGGCTATTGCCACTCCTCACACTCAGATTCACCCTAATTGCCTTCATCAGGAAGAACAAGAGAGGAAATGTATTATGCAGCACATTAATTTCATATTTCTAATAATTGAGTTGGGGATTATGACCTGGTAATATGCTGGTGTATATTGACCACACACTTGTGCACAGATTCATAAGTTGATTCATAAATTGATGAGCTGAATTCTTCTCAAGTCTTTTCCCTGCATAATTTTAAGTCATAAGACGTAGCCCTTTGTCATCAGCCTGTGAGGATGATATGCCAAATCTAAAGTCTCTGGGTTTGAAGATACCAGTAAGGATCCAGGACGTGTGGCTATCACTGACAGTATCAGGGATACAATACTTTCATTAAATTCATTAATTTCATTAAAATGGTTTTCAGTTAGGTATTTTTTTTAATGAATGTATTCATTATCTATAGTATTGGTGTTTTCAGAGAAATTGTTCCTGTTCCATAATACATAAAATACATTATGCATCCATTTTATTTTGTACCTAGCTTTAATGGATTTTCTTTGTTAAGGAAAAAAGCAATGGGAAAAGCACAGGAGATCTTTTCATTTGCTGCCCTCTGAATGCTTCACAAACAAGTCAGAATGATTGAACAATTAAAACAACACAAAACAACACAGAAACATTTCTTCCAGAAGAATGTTGTTTCCTTCTTTCAATTTTGGCAAACTCTAATGCATAAATTAAAGCTGACCTATACAATAACATTCTCAATTGAAGAGATTACACCAAGTCCTTACAATATTTTAAGAGAATGTCTGTCTTTTACAATGAAGATTGGGGGGAGGGGAATCCTGCCTATTAAAACTTCCATTCCTATTGAAATGGAAGTGGCAGCCAAGATATTAAATGATACTTAGTCTAAGCTGCAAGACCTCCTGAAACAAATAATATGCTACATGTGAAAAAGAAAAAGGCAGAGTTTTGCCAAAAACTTGTGGGGATTGGGGGCAGGGAGTAGGGATGACTTGCAGGAAATTATATTCCAAAATAAAAGAAGTGACAGGACAGGAATTTCATGAATGTGGGCAGTTCTAAACAATAAAATTAACCAAAATTCAAGTTAAAATAAATAAGAATGAAGATCATTAAAAATAAGCATTTGGTAAAGCCAGAATCAATTTGATGTAGTTGCTAAGACATCTGGCTAGAAACCAGGAGATTGTGAGTTCTAGTTCTATCTTTGGTGTATAGCCATTTGGGTGACCTTGGGCCAGTCACTTTCTCTCAGCCCTAGGAAACAGACAATGGCACATTGCTTTTGAAATCTTGCTAAGAAAACTGCAGGGATTTATCCAGACAGTTGCCAGGAGACAACAGAGACACAAATGTGCAATAAACATCCACAAAAGCACCCACAAAACATACACATTACACATAAACATTTAAGTAGCAAGAGGAAACAACTTAACCCGCTGCAAGCCCAATAGTTAAGGACAATTTTCATGGCCTTCCTAAATGCTACCAATATGGGAGCTATCCAAAATTCAGAAAGAAGACTATTTCATAGAAATGGGGTCCGCCCCAAGAATGCTTGCCTACCCTCTCCCTTGGGAGAAAGAATTAAAATATCCTGTCTGAGTTTGAACACACAGGATGGACAGATCAGTTGGAAACCATGGTCCCAACAATACAGAAGGGTTATGCCAGATAGTGCTTTAAAGGTCAAAAACAGCATTTTGCTCTGAACTCAGAAAATTATTGGCAACACCCTTAGTTCAGGGGGCACGCTACTGAAGTGTTTCTCATTCATGTGTAAATAGCATTAGCACTTAGACTTATATACTGCTTCACAGTGCTTTATAGTCCACTCTAAGAAGTTTACAGAGTCAGCATATTGCCCCCAAAACTCTGGGTCCTCATTTTACTGACCTCAGAAGGATGGAACGCTGAGTCAACCTTGAGCGGTCAGGATTGAATTCCTGGAGTGAGCAGTGAGTTAGCCCTGCAGTACTGCATTCTAAACATTGTACCACCACGGGTCTTTAAATGGGCTGTCACATTCTGTATCAACTAACATTTCCACTTAGTCTCCAAAGGCAAAATGTCTAGTTAACAACAGCAATTTGTTTGTTTGTTTGTTTGTTTATAGACAATTTATATTGCCGCCTACTCGCACATGGCAACTCAAGGCAGCTTAGAAAGATATAAAAATACTTCATCCACTCTTACCAAAAATGGTATGGGCCATCTTAAAAAAAGACAATATTCAATTATTTCATTGAGAGCAGACAATTATTTGTCCCTCACTACAGTGTAGGCATGAACTTAAACTCATACTTCTACTCAATCTTCATTTCTTATCTTTTACCATCAGTGTTCAATCATTCACTTTTTGCTCCATCATCTCATGAGCTCCCCAATAAATCAAGAGTCTTCAGCCTGGTGAGTAGAAAAAGGGTACCAGGGGGCAATTTCCTCATCATCTCTCAATTCAAGAGGTCATTGGAATTTATGTGAGGTTTACCTGCCAGACTGATTGGGAAATTCTCAAGCATCTCTTGAAAAATAACTAGATCCCTGATGAATCTGGCATCCAAATCTACTCTGTTACTTTGAAAGAGATCAAAGATGCCAATAAACCGTACTGCAATATCATTTTAAAATCATACATCTCTTCCTGCACTTCAAAAACAAATCACAGGCAGAATCTTACAAACAACTTAGAAAAGAAGTATTTGCAGTGTCTTTTTCCACACTATGTGAGTTTGATTATGAATAGAGGATGGAAGACAGTAAAATTGTAAATAGCTGAAAGTAAAATTAAATAACTGAAAATGTCAGTAAATTGCACATGATGTCTCAAGGAACATCCTCATCTTTTCATTTCTATAAAATTAACTGCAAAATGTAACACAGAGTTGTTCCAGTATGGTGATTTTATGTACAACTCTAGAATATGTTCAATCTTGTTCTTTTATGTGGATAATATGGTTCTATTTCCCAATACCCCAAATATTGCAGTTGCCAGAAGGTCTCCTGTTCTGCTTGGTTCAAAATTGACATATTGCACATTTGCATTATTTATCAAGGTCAGTTTCAAAATTCAGTGGATAAAATTCACCATCATTGTACATAAGACAACAAGGGGAAGATAATAACAGAACAGCCTCACTGCTGGAACAAACCATGATTGTTTGGTGTGTGGCTTCAGGACACAGAATTCATTTCAGATTCCACCTTTTTTGCATCTTTCAGGCTCCAAAAAAAAGCACAATACCCAAATAAGCTGAATCAGGTACTGATGCATTAATACAAATGGTTACATTTATGTTACACATACCTGTCTGTGTGTACATCTCTCTGCACAATAGGAATTTGTGCACACGTACACAAATATCAGCCAAAGTGAAGTTTACACTGGAGCTGGAAAATATTTGCTGAAAAGTAAAAATAGGAGAACACTTAACATTTTTCTAGTTTCAATTCTTCCATGGCTGGTATAAGATTCTCCCGTTTTGTTCCAGTGGGGAAGGAAAGAACAGTCAATGATTTGCCATAATATTCCTATTAGTTTATAAACCTCTTTCTTCAAGAAAAGCCATTTGCTTAAATGAGCAAAACACAGATGGCAAACAGGCAGGCATAGCAGTTAGACTTATATACCGCTTCATAGGGCTTTCAGCCCTCTCTAAGCGGTTTACAGAATCAGCGTATTGCCCCCAACAACAATCTGGGTTCTCATTTTACCCACCTCGGAAGGATGGAAGGCTGAGTCAACCTTGAGCCAGTGAGATTTGAACAGCCGAATTGCAGAACTGCAGTCAGCTGTAGTAGCTTGCAGTGCTGCATTTAACCACTGCGCCACCTCGGCTCTTACCTCGGCATGGAACAGTAACAGGTATTTCTTGAGTTTGAAAAAGCACATATCAAGGTACTTTATTTTTATTACTTGGTATTAAACAGATGAGTTGTGTGAACTGATTCTTCAGCATTGCCAACAACTTAATAAAGTTGGAGCGGAAGAAAACTTAATCCTATCTTATCTTGCTTTCCCTATCCTAATGACCTTTAATTGTAATCCACAAAAAAAAAATCATCTCAGCTAACCTGGTGGGACTTGACATTTAATGTTGGCACAGGAGGTTGGGAATGTTATGCTGATATCAGCCATTGGAACTGGCACCACTATCCTTTCCCCCCACCCCCCAATTATTTAGGTTGTTAAACCAGTATATCTAAAGCAGGCTGAATATATTTATATTGTCTATACAAAAGGCACAGAGGAATTTGTACACTCCAGCTGTGCTGCTGCTGCTTCACAGCCAAGAATAGCTTGGCAGATATCTGAACAGTAAGTAAGTAACAATTCATTGAAGAGAGTTCCACCCACCAAAGTTGGTCACGCTGCATATGAGAAAACAGGGAGTGTAATAAAAGGGTGGTGGTAATAGACGTAAGCCCTTATTGCAAGAGGACATGGGAAGCGTGGCAATGTGAGGTGTTTCCCATTCCTTATCCAGAACAAAGTCAGGAGAGGAAACAAGATCCAGGATCCCATAAAAG